>NW_005353435.1:1144868-1157226 GCF_000412655.1 Myotis brandtii
GATGGGCAGTGGGGGGTGGGGCTGATGCAGCCACTGAGCATACTGGGCTGCAGGCAAGGCCCTCAGCTTTGGGGCGATGGTTTCCTAAGTTTGAAGTGTTCGGTGAGGGGCGTCTTCCTGTCTCTCCCCCCAGCCCCGGAGAGCGTTCAAGTTGGCGCTCTTCTCCTCTGGGTGTGTGTGCTTTCTTCATGCCCATCGGAATCTATGAGCGATGCCTGGACATTCATGGCATAAGCCCCGGAGGGCAAGTCAAGGTCGGCTCTCAGGCCCACGCAGGCCACAGCAACAAGTTCATTATCATCTTCCTTCCGCCAGCACCTCCCTGCCTGCCTGGGGGTCTGCACGGAGGCTGGGGAGCCCCAGACGTTGTGCTGGGACAGCTGGCCTCCCAGGACGGGCGCTTCAGGGCCACAGGGAGCCGGGACGGGCCAGGACTCCAGCAGCCGAAGGCGCAGGGAGAGGGGAAGGGCAGGGCGAAGTCCAAGTGCCTGGCGCTCAGGGCCCTGCGGGGCCGGCTCAGACTCTGCGACACTCCACCTCCTCAGACCCAGAACCAGGGGCGAGAACACAGCCGGCTGACTACCCTGCCGGATCCATCCAGACCGGCAGCCAGGGGCGCGGGGCTGAATCCAAACGGCGTGATTAGGCGTTTGTGGTTGTTCTTATTATTTATGACCGATCCGTCTATCACAGTGGTTCTCAACCTCCTGGCCCTTTCAATACAGTTCCTCATGCTGTGACCCAACCATACAATTATTTTCGTTGCTACTTCATCACTGTCATGTTGCTACTGTGATGAATCGTCATGTAAATATCTGATATGCAGGATGGTCTTAGGCGACCCCTGTGAGAGGGCCGTTCGACCGCCAAAGGGGTGGCGACCCACAGGTTGAGAACCGCTGGTCTATCAGCTCTCAGAAGGCCCTGGGGAGAGCCTCATTGCCCGGAGGCCCCGCTCTCCGGGACTCGAGCGATCACGGAGGAATGCGGCGTGAACATCACGCAGGAAGTGCTCGATAGCACGCCCGTAGCCGCAGAGCACGGTACACGGTGTGCAGAATTCATCAGATTAGAGGGTTCGGCGGGGCCCGCAGCCAGGGCACACCTGTTTCTCTCTACGTCAACGAGTCCTCTGTGCACAGGATTTTTTCCTCTTCTAGGTTCTCTCCAAGGAAGAAAAGTGTGGAGCAATAGCGTCCAGTGGGGCCACGGAAGATGTGATAGGGGGAGGGATGTTGGGAGCACCGCATGCACACAGGCCAGAGGGGTGCTGGCAGCTGGGGTCTGCCTGTCTCGCTGCCCCCACGCAAAGCCTGGCCCTGCACACGGTCCTCCTGCCCCACCCACCTGCCTCAGGAGGACCCGCCCGGTCTTGTCTCATCCCCTCCATTCAGTGAGCCCTGTGTTGTGTTAAAGCAGCGGTTCTCAACCTGTGGGTCGCGACCCCTTTGGCGGTCGAACGACCCTTTTACAGGGGTCGCCTAAGACCATCCTGCATATCAGATATTTACATGACGATTCATCGCAGTAGCAACATGACAGTGATGAAGTAGCCACGAAAATAATGTTATGGTTGGGTCACCACATGAGGAACTGTATTGAAAGGGCCAGAAGGTTGAGAACCACTGTGTTAAAGAGACAGAAGGAAGGGGCTGCCTGATCCTTGGTGGGACACGGCTCCTCCCTGGCCCAGTGGCCACTGAAGTTGTGACATCGGGAAACTGGGACCCACCCTGCTATTCTTTGGACGTTGTTTCTGTCAGTGCTGACGTTGATTGATATGGAGCCTGTGGATCAACAGCATATTCGTATAAGAATCCTAGGAACTTACTAACCTTGGAAGGTGCAGACTCCACCCGGCCGACGTGGCTCAGTGGTTGAGCGTCGACCTATGAACCGGGAGGTCAGGATTCAACTCCCGGTCAGGGCACGTGCCCGGGTGGTGGGCTTGGTCCCCAGTGTGGGGCGTGCAGGCGGCAGCCGATCCATGATTCTCTCTCATCACTGATGTTTCAATCTCTCGCTCCCTCTCCCTTCCTCTCTGAAATCAATAATAAATATATATATGATACAGACTCCAACCTTCAGCTATCCCTTTTCTGAGAGATTTGTTGACCTTCAAATGTAGACCCAGATGATGAAGACCAGGATGACATATACCAGGCCCGTGGTCGGCAAACTCGGCTCGCGAGCCACACGCGGCTCTTTGGCCCCTTGGGTGTGGCTCTTCCTGAGCCTTAGGAGTACCCTAATTAAGTTAATAACAATGTACCTACCTTTACATAGTTTAAGTCTAAAAAATTTGGCTCTCAAAAGAAATTTCAATCGTCGTACTGTTGATATTTGGCTCTGTTGACTAATGAGTTTGCCGACCACTGGCCTAGGAGACTCGCAAGTGTAAGCCGTGCTGAGCTACTGGCTCTCATTAAACCCTCACTGGGTTTTCATCATTGTCCATCTTGTCCACCCAGCCCGGCCCCCTGCTCGGGAACAGCCTTTATTGTTCCTGGCGCCCGCGGCTTTCTCTCCTCGGGCACCTGTGGTGAAGGCGGCCACTCTAACGAATGGACCGTGAAAGAGGCTGGGGGCGGGGTGTGGTGAACACACGCGGGGAACCCCTCGCTGCTCCTGGGGCGCAGGGACGGCAGGCGAGTGTGTGCGAGCATCAGGATTGGCCTCGTTAACTGCCCCAGAACCGAATGAAACGGCAAGGCTCCCTGCTTAAAAGGCAGGAGAAAATGCCAGGAAGGTTCCTAAGATACGGTCGTCCCCCCCCACCCCCCCAACCCTTATTCGAGGTTCCTGTGGTTTTTGTTACCCGCGGTCCACCTCGGCCTGAAAATATTTGATGAAAAATATCCAGAAAGAAACAATTCATCAGGTTGACGTTGCATGTCGTTCTGAGTAGTGTGCGGTGTGGGGTGAAATCTCGCTCCGCCCCACTCACCTGGGACGTGAGGCACCCCTTTGTTCAGCATCTCAACTTTGTGTGGAAAGGACAGGAAGATATCTCGAGAGAGAGAAAGACCACATTCCCATGCCTTTCATTACACTCTATTGTTTCATTTTATTTTTTTTTTATTATATTTTATTGATTTTTTACAGAGAGGAAGGGAGAGGGATAGAGAGTTAGAAACATCGATGAGAGAGAAACATCGATCAGCTGCCTCCTGCACACCCCCTACTGGGGATGTGCCCGCAACCAAGGTACATGCCCTTGACCGGAATTGAACCCGGGACCTTTCAGTCCGCAGGCCGACGCTCTATCCACTGAGCCAAACCGGTTAGGGCATCTATTGTTTCATTTTATTAGTCCTTGTCATCGTTAACCTCTGACCCATGTTGCTGGGTAGGATGAGATAGAGAGCTTTTTGTTTTTCTTACTATATTTTTATTGATTTCAAAGAGAGGAAGGGAGAGGGAGAGAGAGAAACATCCATGATGAGAGAGAATCATGGACCAGCTGCCTCCTGCACACCCCCGTCTGGGGATCGAGCCTGCAACCCAGGCTTGTACCCTTGACATTTAAAAAGTAGATAATGGGGAAATAGAAATACTCCACCACCGCTCTGACACGTACTCAGAAGGGAGAGATTTCTTGCCTGAAAAATGTAATTGAGCCCGGCCGGTGTGGCTCAGTGGTTGAGCGTTGACCTATAAACCAGGAGGTCAGGGCTCGATTCCCAGTCAGGGCACATGCCCGGGTTGCAGGCTCCATCCCCAGTGGGGAGCGTGCAGGAGGCAGCCGATCCATGATTCTCTCTCATCATGGATGTTTCTCTCTCTCTATCCCCCTCTCCCTTCCTCTCTGACATCAATACAAACATATTTAAAAAAATAAAAATAAAAGATGTAACTGAGTCCCTGCTAGCGGGGACCTGGTCATTTTGAGGCTCTGGCCTGCCTGGTGTTTGTGTAGCTGAGGGTCACTCCCATCTGAAATGTAGGACTCCTGTCGGGCTGGTTTCTCATTCCTGGGAGACGGAGGAGGCGCAATTTGAAAAGGGGGCGGGGAGGGAGGGAAATGGGGGGGCTACAGTGTCAAGCCCAGCTCCTGTGTGAGCTGGGAACAAAAGCTTGCAAATTCCGGGGCAATTAGGGAAAAGAGTCCCTCTTTCTCACAGGCCTTATCTCCACAGGGGCCTCAGCCCTATCTCTCCAGCTTTGTAGCAGGGCAGCCTCACACCCCAGGAAACGCACAGGCCTGAAGGGGTCCCCCCCACCTGACCAGGGTGAGGACCTGGGCGATTTCTTCACACCCTGAGCGGCTTCCCAGGCTGATAAACGGGGAGCCATGCAGTGCCTCCTCCGTGGCCCGGGGTGAGGATGAAATGAAATAGCAACGCTCTTTCCATGTTGAGCGCCGCTATTCATAGACGGCGATGTTCATAGGGCCCGGCCCTGCTGGTCTTCACCTGTCGTCTGTTCATCTCCAGTGTGTGTGGGCTCAGTGTTTGTCTTTCACTCACACCGAGGGCTCTATGAATTGCCTGCCTCCCTCCCTCTGCTGCTCACAGCCCCTTTGCGGGTGACTCACCCACCTCGCTGATCCTAAGTCACTGTTCTGCCAATAATGCAGCAGAGAGCAGGGGTCAGGGTGGGAGGCCAGCCTCCTCCCCAGCCTCCTTCCCTGAGCCCCAGGGCACAGCTGGGAGCTTCCCAGTCGGACCAGAAAAGTAGGCCAGTCCCCTCTGCTCCCCGCTCCTCCTCTCCTGCGGGGACAGTGGTGTCCCCTTTCCTTGTTTGTCCTCAGTCCACCCTTAGGGCAGGCAGTGTCCTGACCCCAGGCCTACAGCTCAGCCCTGTGTGCAGAGAGCAGGGGAGGGCAGATGCCCTTCCACTGGGGGGCGCACTCACACACACACAGACTCAGTCTAGGTAGGACAATGTAGACAAGCCCATTCACCTCAAGTACACATTTTCCTGTGGGAGAAAACCCACATGGACGTGGGGAGAACTTGCATATTTCACACAGACAGTGGCCTCCCCGGCTGGGACTTGAATTCCTTAGTAATCAATATTGTAACAAAACGGATGTTGAAAGAAAGGACATTATTCGAGAACCTGCTGTGTGCATTTTTGTGGAGTAAGTTTGTTCCGCTTATTTGCAACTTCCTGCATTCTTAAACTTCCAACAGTATTAATCTAGAGCAGCAGTATTAGTCTCCCTGTGCGCCACAAGAATTTTTAAAACATGCAATGCCAAGGGCCCTGACCTCTTTTCCCTTAGATCAGTGGTTCTCAACCTTCCTAATGCCGCGACCCTTTAATGCAGTTCCTCATGTTGTGGTGACCCCCAATTTCATTGTTACAAATTGAACATAATTAAAGCATAGTGATGAATCACAAAAACAATATGTCATTATAGATGTGTTTTCCGATGGTCTTAGGCGACCCCTGTGAAAGGGTCGTTTGACCCCCAAAGGGGTTGCGACCCACAGGTTGAGAACCGCTACTTTAAGCTCTTGAATGAAAGCAACTGGGTTTCTTCCCGCCCGGGATTCTGGAACACGGAGCCCACAGGACACACGGAACCACATGGACTGTGAGTGACTGCAGAGCAGTGACCCGACCCGGCCCTCCCTCCCTCCCTCCGCCGGACAGTGGGGACGCTCAGGAAAGCGTCCCTGGGCCCCGGTCACAGAGGCCAGCGGCCTGAGTCACCACCGGCCTCTGAGGTCATTCTGGCTCCAAGTCAAAGCAAACAGAGGCCCGATTCACAGATGCAGGTCCGGAGGGGAGGGGAGAGAAACAGCAGCCGCTGAGCCGGGCCGGCCCTGTCCCAACCTCTCCCGCCGCCTCTGGCCGCCGTCCAGGCCCCGCGCGCTGGTGGTGGGAGGCCTTTAAAGGACCCGGTGAGACGCGATCTCAGGCTCAGCCGTTTGCAGGAGGAGCGGGGACATCCTCTGCACGCCCGGCCCGGGGCCCCCACTTCCAGCCCCGAGCGGAACCCGCTTTCCCGCGTGCACCTCTCCCCGGTCTGATGACCCTCCTCTCTGCTCATTCCCTGAGCACAGCTCACAACGGAATTACAGCCCAAACAGCCCGGCCTGTGTGGCTCAGTGGTTGGGCATCGACCTATGAACCAGGAGGCCGGGGTTCGAGTCCCGGTCAGGGCACTTAGAGAGCGATCTCTTGGGTGTTAAACATCAGGTGCCTGGACCAGTCTGGACGGCTCTTCCTCTCTCCTGCCGGCACGGCCTACAGGACACACCGAATAAACACCCGTAGCTTTGTTCTAAGCAGGTGGGAGCTTCGCCCTGCTGCTGTGTGGTCCCGGGACACCTCCCCCACCCCTCCCGTTAAAAACAAATAAAAACAGAAACAGCCCCCACCCCCACCGCCAATCAAACACCATCTGTCTTCGCCCGGTCCAGGCCCCCATCTGCTGCAGCCAAGTGCCGGCTGTCAGCCCCTGGACCTCCTGGCTGCTGGGAACGGGGACAGGCCGACACGCGGCCGCTCCCTCCCGCCCCGTAAACGCCCCGAAACCCGAGGACTGAATGCAGGTCTCATTCCAGGGGTGCTCTTGCCCAGCCCTGGCCTGCACTCTGGTTTATGCAAATGGGCTTACGTCGCCCTGTGTATCAGGGGCCTCTGAGCTGCAGAAACCCTCAGAGGCGGCGAGAAGATGTGGGAGAAATAAAGGCCTGCATTCCCCGCCCCCAGGAGTCTTGCTTCTAAGGAAAAGAAGGCCACATAAACATCAAAAGATAACAGGTCGTGCCGGGCTGGTGTGGCTCAGGGGTTGAGCGTCGACCTATGAACCAGGAGGTCAAGGTTCGATTCCCGGTCAGGGCACAGGCCCGGGTTGCGGGCTCCATCCCCAGTGTGGCATGTGCAGGAGGCAGCCCATCCATGATTCTCATCATTGATGTTTCTCTCTCTCTCTCCCTCTCCCTTCCTCTTTGAAATAAAAAATAAATAAAAATAAATGTTTAACCAAATATAGCAGGCTAATTAAAAAAATATATCTATATAAAAGGAAAGATATTAAGTGGTGACATACATGCAGAAAAGCAAACTCACCCAGGTGAACCATCCGCCCAGTCTGGGGTCATGGGGTCATGGGGGTCATTGAATGTGACCAGGGGACTCGGGGGAACTTTGTGGAGGAGAAATCCATCCCAGGTCATAAACCGAGGTCATAGGTTGTCGGATTCTGGACATTCCGGTCAGTAAAGGCATGTCCTCAGGCGTAGGCGTCCCGAAAGCAGGCCGCCTGGGAGCTGGGTGTGGAGACGTTACATCCGTGAACAGGAGCCGCGAGGAAGGACCTAGCCCTGTGGACCGTGGCGCCCATTCACAGTCTGTCCGCTATCACACACGTACCGGCGCCCGCTGGGACCCTGTCCCCTGTGCCCCTCCTTGCCGAGGAGCTGGCCAGCTATGCCAAACAGCCGGGACCCCGGCGAGGACACCCTCATTCGAACCAGAGGGTTGTGAGACCAAGTGAAGGAACGTGTCTAGGACCATAGAGGCTGGAAGGGAAACACACAGAAAATATCAAGGCTTAGGAGGGTTTTGTTTAGGGGAAAGAAAAAAAAAATGACATAAAACTTGTAGAATTTTGGCCTCATTGTTGAGTGATTTTTTAAGTCCAGCCAAAAAAGTGAGTATCGAGCCCATAGCCTGCTGCAGTAAAACGTCAGCGTTTGTTGATGAAAGCCATTCTTCTCCATCAAGTTCAACAACATCTGTTCAGCCAACCCCTGGGCACCATAGAGTTCAAAACAAACACGAATCCCCGGAAATGGTCAGAGATCCCACAGGCTTTCCGACCACCCAACTTCCCCTTCTAGTTCTTCTAACAGGCAAGAAAGCAAAGGAGCCCGGCTGGCGTGGCTCAGTGGTTGAGCGTCGACCTAGGAACCAGGAGGTCAGGGTTCGATTCCCGGTCAGGGCACATGCCCGGGTTGCAGGCTCCATCCCCAGTGTGGGGCGTGCAGGAGGCAGCCGATCCATGATGCTCTCTCGTCATGGATGTTTCTATCTCTCTTTCCCCTCTCCCTTCCTCTCTGAAATCAATAAAAAAAAAAAAAAAGTGTTTAAAAATATATTTAAGAAATAAATAAAAAGCAAAGGAAACAAAGGCAGTAGCTGCTGGCGGGCCGAAGCGCCAGCTCTCAGGGCTGGAGCCTGGCATTGAGCATTCAGACTAACCACGTGGTCCGTAGTCCATGGCATTTGTGAAATAGCCTGGACTCTTCTCCCCAAAGCCCTCCCCGCTGGCTTCCTATCGCTTTCGGTCGCACAGGAATGCCTCTCCCCTGGGCTGCGCGGGCACAGGTGCCCAGGCCACGCCGCCAGCACAGGCGTCTGCCAGAGGAGTGGGCCCTCCGGTGGCAAGGCAGCTTCTCTCTCTTTCTCCCACCCTCACAGGCCTCTGGGTCAAGGCCACTCGCTGCCTCTCGTCCACCCTGGGCCGCCGTGTTCTGAGACAGGCCGGCCGAGAAGCAACATGCTTACAACCGTCCCCTCCCGGGCTCCCCGAGCTCGAGCAACGCGAGAAAATACAACAATGTTTGAGCAGGCGATCCAGCCAACGGGGGTCCTGGGACTTTTATATTCGGGCGCCAGGACTAATCCTGGCTAAGGGAGCACAGGGTGGAACAATATTTAGCCAGGGAGACTGCTGAGAGGTGCTCGTGTGTGGTCCTCGTGTATTGGAAGGGCTTGAAGGACCGGCTGCTGATGATGATTCTCAGGCTCTTTGCCGGCCTGGGCTGGGGGAGGGAATGTTTATCTTCCGCGGAACAATCCCCGAGGCCTTCCAAGAGCAACCCCATTACTGCGTCCCCAGCGCCAGGAGCCGGGCGGCGCGTTTGTGGGGCTCTCTCGGGCGCTGGCTTTGGAACAGGCTCACCGAGGTTCCCCAAACAACACATTATTTTTATTCGGAGAGCTGTGGGCTTGGCGACTTCTTCTCCATCATCTGCCAAGTTTCTGAGCCTCCTCCCTGAACCTGAGAGCGAGGCAGGCCGGGAGGGACCGGGAGGGGCCGGGAGGGGCCTGGAGGGGCCTTAGCCTGCCGCTCACCCGGCCACGGTTCCTGCGGATGGAGGAGGAGGTCAAGTTCACTATGAGCTCTTGGGCTGCCACGGAGGAGCCACCGAACAGACCAGGACCGTGTCCTGGAGTCCCACTTGTCGAGCAGCGTCCGGCCACAGTGGCCCCGAACTTGGAGCTGGCCGGGAGGAGGCTATGCTGATATCAGGCAAAGCAGGCCACAGAGCAAACGAGGTGAGCGGAGACAGGGAGGGACATGGTAGAACGAGGAAAAGGCCGATCCACCAGGAAGACACTGTGATCCGAAGTGTGAACGCACTAACAGCGGTTCTCAACCTTCCTCATGCCGCGACCCTTTCATACAGTTCCTCCTGTTGTGGGGACCCCCAACCATAAAATTATTTTCGTTGCTACTTCATAACTGTAATTTTGTGTCCTGACCGGGAATTGAACCCAGGACCCCTCAGTCTGCAGGCCGATGCTCTATCCACTGAGCCAAACTGGCTAGGGCTCCACGTACGTATCTTTAGAAAGAGATTTATTTAAAGGCAATCGGCTCGCTCGACTTCGAGGTCTGGTATTGAAGCATCCTAGATTAGAACAGTGACCCAAAGGCTGCAACATCCTTGCGTAGGGTCATCAAACATCCCCGCTATCCAAGTGGAAAGAAAGCTTCAGATGCGGATGGAACACTGCCTCTAAGACCCCCCCAACCCCCCCCTCCCCAGAGGGGGCTGCCGGGGACAGAGTCCCTCCCGTTGCAGGGCAGGCCCGGGCCTGGGTTTTGTGACCAGCTCCTATCTGGCCCGAGATCAGATGTTTACAGCTCCAGTCGTGAGCAGTGACACTCCCCAGCAGGCTCCTGCCGGAAATGGGCTGTTAAGTTCCAGGCAGCTCGGGTCAATGGGACGGAGCATTACTCAATGCCTTTGTTTAAAGATGAGAGAGAACGAGTAAGTGATGTCCTTCATCCAGAAAGATCCCAGAACACGGATGCAAAGGGCCTGCAGAGCCGTCCCGGCCAAGCACGGAGGCAAGCCCGCCCCGTTATGTCCACTCTGGGGTGGACTTTGGGGTCTGAACCATCTGTGGCCTGAAATGCCCATCTCTGTCGTGTCCGTGGGCCAGCACACTTAAAGAAATAGGAGACCCAAGGTGAGGAAACTCGACAAAAGGAACAGCAATTCTAAAAGGTTTACTTGTGTGCTCAGTGGTTAGAGCACCGGCCATTGGACTGAGGAGTCCCGCGTTTGACTCTGGTCCAGGGCACGTGCCCAGGTTGTGGGCTCGATCCCCAA
This sequence comes from Myotis brandtii, assembly GCF_000412655.1. Lineage (NCBI taxonomy): Eukaryota > Metazoa > Chordata > Mammalia > Chiroptera > Vespertilionidae > Myotis > Myotis brandtii. Next base: position 1,155,176 of record NW_005353435.1, read on the forward strand.
TCGGGCCACATACGGGAGGGAGGCGTGGATGTGTCTCTCTCACGTCGATGTTTCTCTCTCTCTCTCTCTGACTCTCCCCCTCCCTTCCATGCTCTCTAAAAATCAATGGGAAAAAATACACTCGGGTGAGGATTAACAAAGAATAAAAAAACAACGAAAAGCATCCACTGGCAACAGAATGTTCACTTAGGAAAAGTATTTTTTTAATATATTTTATTGATTTTTTACAGAGAGGAAGGGAGAGGGATAGAGAGTCAGAAACATCGATGAGAGAGAAACATCGATCAGCTGCCTCCTGCACACTTCCCACTGGGGATGTGCCCACAACCAAGGTACATGCCCTTGACTGGAATCGAACCTGGGACCCTTCAGTCCACAGGCTGACGCTCTATCCACTGAGCCAAACCGGTTAGGGCAGCAAAAGTATTTTTAAGTGACCCCACCCCAGAGAGTAACGAGGTAACCCCAGGGCACTGACTGAACGAGGAAAAAGCTGAGGATTGGATGGACTAGAATATTCGAGGCCCTAACCTGGTCTCAGGCTGCAACCAACACAGACGTACCCACTCCCCCGTCTTTGGTCCCCTGGCTTACGGTCCCATCGCTCCAGCATTGATCACCTGGGTTGTCATGACTCAGTCATCGGATCATTATGGTCATCACTGGCCATCCTTGGCTGGCTGTATTTCAATTCCTTAGCTATTGTCTGTCTGTCTCCCCAACACGTGGATTCTTGGAGGGTGAACACTATTTCCTTTCTTTTCCTTTTTTTATTGATTTCAGAGAGGAAGGGAGCAGGAGAGAGAGAGACAGAAACATCAGTGATGAGAGAGAATCATGGATCGGCTGCCTCCTGCATGCCCCACAGTGGGGATCGAGCCCACAACCCGGGCACATGCCCTGACCAGGAATTGAACCTCGACCTCCTGGTTCATAGGCCGATGCCTAACCACTGAGCAACCCCGGCTGGGCAGCCACCTCAGTGCTTTTGCTCTGTCCCTGTGACCTCTGGCCTGAAGCACTTTGAAGACCTCCCGAGGGAACTCAGAGTCTACAGCTCCCCCCACATCCATCGCTCCCCACATGCCCCCAACATTCGGATCTGCCCTAAAACCATCGACAGTCTCCTGTTGCCTCCCAAACAAACTCTGAGCTCCTACGTAGGACACCCTTTTCCACCTGCACATTCTAGCTCGCCTTTCAGAACTCGGCTTCAATGCCATGTCCGTGTGGGATCCTTCCCGGGGTGTCTTCCGGCCAGTCCCCCTTGGTCACGTACCCCAGTGTTCGGCGAGACCCCTTCCCACATCCACACACCCCGCTGAGCACACCAGTGGGAGCCACGGGAAGTGGCGGTGGATTTGTAAGTCGCGGGAACAGTGCACAAGTAGGGAGGAGACAGCTCTGTGGGGAGAGGGGGGGAGTGGAGGGGGGAAATGTGAGGGGACAGGCAGGGGTATAGACATGCGAGCTGACCTTCATGCACCTCCCTCCCCTTAGGGGGAAAGGAATGGGAGAAAATGCAATGCTTTCCTCTCCTCCACCCCCACCCTTCGTCTACGGGCCAGGACGGGGCGAGCTACCTCACCTCTTAGGAATTAGATCTCTCAAGGGGCCCCCGAACTTGGGAGCATTTCTGAGTTCTTGTCCGCAATGACTCATCCGGGCTCCGGGACGGTCGAAAGTCCGCCGTGCCGAATGCTCATTCGCTGACCTTTTGAGCTCTGAAATGAATGGCAATACATCATCATTCCTACGGAGGGGATCCCCCAACGTCTCTGTCGCTACACACACAGGCACAAACCCCCAAGGAATTCTGGGAGCAGTGGGGAGTGGGATCAGAGGTCTCCTTGTCTCTGGGAGGAGCGTCTTCTTTCTCGGAAGCATAGGCTGGGTTCAGGGTTACTAATCGTCCTCTCGTTTTCCTCTTCTGGAGACATCGGTCTTTGTGTTTTTGTTATTTTAAAAATATATATATTTTATTGATTTTTTACAGAGAGGAAGGGAGAGGGATAGAGAGTTAGAAACATCGATGAGAGAGAAACATCCAT
>NW_005353435.1:1157598-1166035 GCF_000412655.1 Myotis brandtii
GCCCTCCCCCGCCTTCCCTCCGAGGTTCCCACTCTGTTCCATGCCTCCGTGTCTCTGCATCCACTCCGTCCATCCGTTTATTTTGTTCCTTAGACTCCACATGTGAGTGAGATCCTGGGATACGTGTCTTTCTCTGACGGACGGGCCTTGGGTCTTTAGGCAATTGTTGGCTGAGCTGTGCCCACCCCTAAAACACGACCCACGCCGCCATCCGTCACACGCGGCGTGGAGACACAGCCAGCTTCCCCCGAGCAGAGGGGATGAGCAGCAGGAGGACCGAGCGAGGATAAAGCCATAAAACATACTACAATCCCCCTCCTTCCCGTCTCTACGGCTTGAATCGCAGCCCAGACGCACACCTGGAACTACAGGGCGGTTCTCACGGGGGTTCTCGCTCTATGTCACCCCGTCTGCTTGGGCGCTTTTGTCCCCCGCATTGGCAGGGCCCTGGGGAGCGGCTCCCAGCTCACCCGGCCCGGCCCTGGCCCTGGCGGCGCGTCCCTGGAGAGCTGACATTCTTAAAGAGTAAAGGAGCCCATCTGATGGGGTTACTTTCCGCCCGAGAGAAGGCAGACTTCGGAAACACAAGGAGCCTTTGTCCTTTGTGGTTGGACTTGGACTTGGTGATTATTTTGGCTTCATTCTCCGGGGGCGCCCAGAGGAGCTGGCTTTTGCACAGGTCCATCTGGTCCAGCGGTTCTCAACCCTCTGGCCCTTCAAATACACTTCCTCGTGTTGTGACCCAACCATACAATACTTTTCGTGGCTACTTCATCACTGTCATGTTGCTACTGTGATGAATCGTCATGGAAATATCTGATATGCAGGGTGGTCTGAGGCGACCCCTGTGAAAGGGTCGTTCGACCGCCAAAGGGGTCGCGACCCACAGGTTGAGAACCGCTGATCTGGTCAATGTTGACAGCCTCCCCCTGCCCCCTCCTACTCCCCCCACTTTGAAAATACGGCCTCCGATCGTAGTGCAGCTCCACCCGGCTGCTGACCACGGCGTTTCCCAATGAAGGAGACACTTGTGAGCCCCACCGAAGGCAGGGCCATGGCCACGCGAAGGGGACACAGGGCCCCGGATGGGGGTCTGGCATCCGGCAACCCCTTCTTCCGCCCTGGCCCCTCTTCCCAGGACATCCTGAGCTGAACCCAGACACCAGCGCGGTCTCCGTGCCATTCGTTGAGTATCCGCTGTGTCTTGGCTCCTCCGCTCACGCTCGACACGTCCATGCAACCGCGTCAATAGACGCGCTTCTTTCTGGTCATTTCCTATCCATCCAACTCGCCTGGTCCCATGTCCCCGGGGCTCCTACTGTGTGTCTGGCTCAGTGATGGCGAACCTATGACACCCGTGTCAGAGGTGACACGCAAACTCATTTTTTTGGTTGATTTTTCTTTGTTAAATGGCATTTAAATATATAAAATAAATATCAAAAATATAAGTCTTTGTTTTACTATGGTTGCAAAGATCAAAACATTTCTATAGGTGACACGGCACCAGAGTGAAGTGAGGGTTTTTCAAAATGCTGGCACGCCGGGCTCAGAAGGTTCGCCGTCACTGGTCTGGCTCCTGAAAGTGAGCCACCCCGTGGGGACCACACACACTCCTGCACCCGTCTGCCCCCTGCATCTCCACCCACAGGGGTGGGAGGAGGTCTTTAGAACGAAACACGTCCCTTAATCTGGTAAGTGATTTTCCCAGAGTTCATTCGGGGTAGAATGTCCCCCAGTGAGGACCACGGAACGAGGCACCAGGCTTTCCTTGTGTGTGTTCGGAGGAAATGCAGATTCCCGGGCCACGCCCCAGGCTTCCTGAGTCCGGACTCCTTGGAAGGGGAACCAAGGAATCTGCATTTCACGACCTCGCTGGGGTGCCCAACGCCTGCCCAAGTTTGAGGACATGCAGGGCTCCCCACTCCAGGGAAAACCGCTGCTCAGGAGGCCTGCAACGTCATGGGAGTGAAAAGCATCCAGAACCGAAACAGACAATTCTCCCCACATTCCCGCAGCGAGACACTCGGGGGCCTTCTGTGCCCTGGGACCCCGATCGGCACGGTCCCTGGCTTCCTCCTCGTAGCTGGTGCCGGCGTTTTTATTTTATTGTATTTATTTATTTTTAGAAATATGTTTTTATTGATTTGAGAGAGAGAGGCAGTGAAAGGGATAGAGAGATAGACACATGGACGAGAGAGGGACATTGATTGGCTGCCTCCTGCTGGGGATGGAGTCTGCCACCTGGGCATGTGCCCTGAGCTGGAATCAACTGGGGAGAGAATGCATTTAGATACAGGTTCTTTTTAAAAAAATACATTTTATTGATTTTTTACAGAGAGGAAGGGAGAGGGATAGAGAGTGAGAAACATCGATCAGCTGCCTCCTGCACACCCCCTACTGGGGATGTGCCCGCAACCAAGGTACATGCCCTTGACCAGAATCGAACCTGGGACCCTTCAGTCCGCAGGCCGGCGCTCTGCCTACTGAACCAACCTGGTTAGGGCTAGATACAGGTTCTGATAAACCTGCCTCAGAAGACGAGTGGGCCGGACCCTTCTCAACTCCAGAGCAAGCACAGGGACCCAAGTGCACCTCTGGGGGCTGGCCCAGGCCCAGCCCCCCACATGCCTCCTCCATGGGCTGTTGTCAGCAAATTCAATGAAATCACTTATGTGACTAAACATGCTCATTTTTTCTTTCTCTCTCGTTTTTTGGTTATTCTCCCCCCCCTTTTTTTATTAAATAGAAAGAGTATGCACCCCAACTGGGAACCAAACCCACAGCCTGGGTAGGTGCCCTGACTGGGGATCGAACGGTGGCCTTTCGGTTCACAGGACGGCGCTCAACCGACGGAGCCACGCCGGCCAGGACAGGTTACTTCCCTTCTCAAACTTCTTGTAGTGCATCCTGTTGGCAGAAACCTACACCACATGCAGGGACCTCACTACAAGTGCACAGGCTCACGTGACCACCTCCCGGGACCAGAAGCAGAGCAGCTCCAGGGCCCCGGCTGTCCGCCTTCCTGCCACCTCCCCACCCCACCCCCACGGATGACCACTCTCTAGTCCCGCAGACTCGCTTTGCCGATTGTTTTTTCTGTAAGGGAATCAATGAGATGACACAGCTTCCGGGTTTGGGTTCCTTTGCTCAACGCTGTCTTTGTGACATCCACCCATACTGAGTGGATAGCTGCCAGCCGGAGGGGTCCCGAGTTCCATTCTGGTCAAGGGCACATGCCCAGGTGGCGGGCTCGATCCCCAGTCGTGGGGAGCATGCAGGAGGCAGCTGATCTGTGATTCTCTCTCATCATGGATGTTTCTATCTCTCTCTCCCTCTCCCTTCCTCTCTGAGATCAATAAAAAATATATATATTTGAACACACACGCACACACACACACACCGAGGACCGCACAGAGGCTATACAAATCTCTGCGAAGGAGCATATGGTTGTGACCTAAACAGTAATTCATAAAAATCACAGTTTTTTGGGGGGAGAGGAGGTAGCAGACTGAATGCAGGTCCACAGCCCCGGGAAGAAGACGCAGGACAATCCTCGCTCCCCACTTCTCCCCTCCAGCCCCCCCGCCAGGCACTGACCCAATCAATGCCTTCTCCCCTTTTACCATATTCGATGTAGAAGCGCATGCATCCCTATGACAAAGAACCCACTCAACGACTCCCTCTCGAGACAGAAATCCCCACCAGCGGCCGAGTTTGGGGGACCGAGCACATAGTGACACTGATGGGAAAGCGACCCCGGGCGGCACGTCGCTCTCTCCCAGGGCGCAGCAAGGACACGCGTGTGCACGCGGCTGGCCGCCCCGCAGGCCCTGATGTAGCCCAGCAGATGCAACGAGGCCGTTTGCAAACGCGAACTTGGCACCCAGCCCAGCCGCTGATTCATCGAAGGCACAAGTGTGTCCGTCCCTGAGCCACTCGGAGGCGCGGGTTTCCTTGAGAGTAGAGTAGAGGTGAGGGCGAAAGGGCTTCATGGAAACCAGCTGAGAGAGCAGGAGGACAGCCACGTGGTGTTCACGTCTCTCAAGAACAGATCGTAGTGTTTGGATTTAGATAAATGCCTGTTAGAGTTACAACTGACAAGTTCCATCTCTCTCTCTCTCTCTCTCTCTCTTTTAAATATATTTGTATTGATTTCAGAGAGGAAGGGAGAAGGGGAGAGAGAGAGAAACATCCACGAGGAGAGAGAATCATGGACCGGCTGCCTCCTGCACGCCCCACACTGGGGATCGAGCCCACAGCCCGGGCATGTGCCCTTGACCGGGAATCGAACCGAGACCTTCTGGTTCATAGGTCGACGCTCAACCACTGAGCCACACCGGCCGGGCTTTCCATAGTCTGACAATGAGAGTATATTCACTTGGTGATTTAGAAAACATGAAAATGAGCCGTTGCTAACGGTCGTGTCCACGCCCGGCTTCTTGTCCGATGACTCATCCTCTCCGCCCCGCTCCACAGCAGTCACACGCAGGGCGATAGCTTTCCAACGTCTGTTACGCATCCGATCATTCGACCGGCAGAATCTGTGCCCCACGTGGGGCGTCGGGGATCAAGGTCCCCCAGTTCCTAAGCGCCCCGGGGACTGACATGTCTTTGTCAGTTGATGATATGGCGATCCTGTTTAAACTGTGGCGAGGTTAATTGTTAAGAAGTTAATTGTTATTGCTGCAATCCCAGATAACTCTGTCTCCCCGGGAGAGACTAATGAGCTTGGGAAGTTTCAGGGAGAGCACATCTGAGAGGGAACATGCTTATCTCGATCGGGCTTTCTGTGAGCAGCAGAGTAAGTTCTCGAAGGGCAAGGACTCCAGGCATTGAGTTTCCGACAGAGGTTGCATAATACAACCAACTACGTCTCATGGCAAACGCTCACTCTCATCAACGTCACTATTTTCTCTATTTTGTACTATCTGAATCTCCCCCTCCCCCTTTCTTTTCTTTTCTTTCTTTTTTTTTTGTTTTGTTAATTCTCACTGGAGGATATATTTTTCCATTGATTGATAGACAGAGTGGAAGGGAGAGGAAGAGGCAGAGAGAAACAGGGATGTGAGAGAGACACAGCGACTGGTTGCCTCCTGCACACACCCGAGCAGGGCCGGGGAACCTGCAACCGGGGTTTGTGCTAGGGCTCTTTTACCGTTTTATGTTTTTTTTTAAAAAAATATATTTTATTGATTTTTTACAGAGAGGAAGGGAGAGGGATAGAGAGTTAGAAACATCGATGAGAGAGAAACATCGATCAGCTGCCTCCTGCACACCCTCTACTGGGGATGTGCCCGCAACCAAGGTCCATGCCCTTGACCGGAATCGAACCTGGGACCCTTCAGTCCACAGGCTGACGCTCTATCCACTGAGCCAAACTGGTCAGGGCTCTTTAACCGGTTTCGATGAATGAAAAGACCACTCACTGAACTGCTCCCGGGGGAGAAAGTGGGAGATTGTCCGTCTCCCTGGAGACACTCACATGGACCCAGGACGGGCCTGCCACGCGCGCGCTTCACGTGTCTCCTTCCGTGTCTGCGCAGAAACGTCCTGTCCTGGGCGTGGGTGAGAACCACTCATTTATGACCTTGCTGTTGATTTTGCTGAGGGCGACAACGCCTCAGTCTGTGGAGATCAAAGCTGGAAAGCAGTGGGATGATCTCGACACGGTAGAGAAAAGGCACAATGGGGGTTTTCACAACCTCAGGTCCTCGGGAGGTGGAAGAAGTGAAAAGCCCAAAGAAATGGAACTCGTCCTCTAACTGGTGAGAGGTCAGTGGCAAAGGCAGGACCAGATCCCGGGAAGCCTGGAGTCCATCCTGGGGTTCCCCACCCCCCCACCCCCGCTGTGGGCCACACGGCGCCCCCAAGGGCATTGCCCGAGAGCAATTGCTCTCGCTGAAGTCCCCCATGTGGGCATATGACAAGGCGCATGTGCGAGAGAAAGGCAAGCTGCTGTCTCCACGGTGACGACAGGGCAAGGCAAGAAGGACAGCAACAGACGGTCAAAATCAGAGTCTCATTGCGGGCACAGCCACCCATGAAAATGCCTGTAGGGCGGGAGCGGGCCTACGACCACCCTGTTCTGTAAGCCAATTCCATGGCTTTGGGAACTGGGCCCTTCTCAGGTGGTTAAGACTAGTTCCAGTTTTGCGGGGCATAGATGCCTGATAATCATGCTGACGGTGGAGATCCTTTTCCTAGAAGGTGTTGAAAAGGGTTTTATTTTTATTTTTTAAAATATATTTTATTGATTTTTTTACAGAGAGGAAGGGACAGGGATAGAGAGTTAGAAACATCGATGAGAGAGAAACATCGATCAGCTGCCTCCTGCACACCTCCCACTGGGGATGTGCCCGCAACCAAGGTACATGCCCTTGACCGGAATCGAACCTGGGACCCTTGAGCCCGCAGGCCGATGCTCTATCCACTGAGCCAAACCGGCTAGGGCTAAAAGGGTTTTATCTACTCTGTGCTCTAAATCACTGCATTCGCCCAAAGATAGCAGAACTCCGCCCCTGTTGCTGGAATGGGGAGCAGATGGGAACAGTGGAAGCATCCACACTCTACGACGTCATCCAGCTGTCTGCGCGTGCTCCGCGAGCTGCCAATTTTCACTCGTTTTCATGTGCTTTCTCCCCAGAGAAGTAAGATTCCACGGAGCGTTGAGGCGACCTAGTGTGTCAACCATTGTCAGAGTCATTCCCTCCTGAAGATAACACAGGCGACGAGTACCCCTTTCACCACCAGACGTCCTGGCTTCTCCGTGGACAAGATAACACAGAAGATCCGCCTCTGTTTATCCTCGACGGGCGTGCATCATGGGCCTCACCAGCCCCGGCAGCCTGAGCCTTCCTTTCTCCAATTCATCCCCCGGGGGGCCCAGGGGTCAGGTCCTTGTGCAACCCCCTCCCCGTCCCCCCCACACTGGCTCTGGGCGTGGCTTTGGGACTGGCTTTGACCCAAGGACATTCACAAGCCTGGTGCCACCTTGAAGAACGGGGTGTTTCACAAACATGTGGTTTGCTCACTGCCTGAAAGTGAGACCAGCTGAGCCAGGGGCTGTGGTCTCTGCACCCACCCTGCTCCCGGTGGTCACCCCGGACACCCCCTCCGCCCCCCACCACGCAGCACAGCCCTTGGCTGATATTTCCCTGAAAGACTGCGGATTGAACCGGTTGGTTGCACAGATTTCAAAACAGGTTTTGAAAGAGGTTCATGTTTTGTTTTCAGATGGTCCTCAGGTATGTGTGTTCAGATACCCCTCAGATCGTGTCTAGCGTACAATCCAATGGAAATCTGATTGTCCTAGGAAGTGTTAACAGGAAGAGGAAGCCACACCTCCTTTGATCTGCTTTTGTGCCCATGCTTTCTCCCATTCCCTGTTCACAAGTCTGAATCAGCAGCAAATACAGCCATACATGCATACATACATGCGTGTGTGTGTGTGTGTCTGTGTGTGTGTGTGAGTGTGTGTGTGCGCATGTACGTTTTGGCTGACTCAAGGAATAAAAGGACATCTTGTGTCCCACAATCATTTGCTCACACCCCTGCCGATGGGACAACTTAAGCATGGAAGTTTAAGGACAATTCAGACAGCCCGGCCGGTGTGGCTCAGTGGATTGAGCGTCATCCTATGGACTAAGAGGTCCCGGGTTCGATTCCCGGTCAGGGCACATGCCCGGGTTGTGAGCTCCATCCCCAGTGTCGGGTGTGCAGGAGGCAGCCAATCGATGATTCTCTTTCATCATTGATGTTCCTATCTCCCTCTCCCTTCCTCTCTGAAATCAATTAAAAAAATAACATATTTTAAAAAGAGGCATTCTTAGCTTAGGGCTATGCAAGACCAGGCCCAGGTCTCTATTTCAGTTACAACAACTAACTTTCAGGTGTATAATAATGGTCGCAGCCTGGAAAACCCCAATAACCCATTTCCCCTGTTTGGTCTGCACAGCGCTGTAGAGTTAGTGGGACGGCTGCGCTGGGTGTTTCTAAACCTCAATAGGAGCATAGTAGGCAGCGGACTCTCATTTTTCCCCCCTGATTTTTGCTTCTTGAAAAAAGTATAAAAACTACGGAGTTTCAAAGCGAAGAGCAGTCCTCACCAGGGCCAGTCTGTGCATACAATACACGGTGCCTGGAGTAGCCCTCGATCGGGAGACCCCCAACCCCCCCCCACTTCCTTCCGTACACTACCATGCGGTAACATTTCACGCTCGACCCCCGGGTCTGAGGCTTCTTTTTAATATTAGATAGAAATCAACGCAAAGGGCTAGAGCTCTACAATTCCAAAGGCATGAAAAAAATGCTTAAGTTACTCCCAGAATCCGCTGCAGGCGAGTCTCGTTCCTCAGCTCAGACGAGCGAGAGGAAAATGAAAGGCAGGAGGGGTACACGGAGGGAGAAGGCCTCCCAGGGTAGGCGCACGGCTCCCGAC
>NW_005353435.1:1166259-1171470 GCF_000412655.1 Myotis brandtii
GCCCGCGGCCCGAGGAGTCCTCGCGGCCGACAGAGCTTCTGAGACCGATTTCGTCTCCAGGCCTCCCCAGGGTCTCGCCAGCATCATACGAAGCAACAGTACTTCTTCCACCAGGACTTGGAGAGAGTCCTCATTTTGTCCGGAGTCCTGCTCTTGGGCTTCTTTGGCTGCTGCTGCTGCGTGTCCGAGTACTGGATGCCGGCCACGATGGCCGCGTCGAAGACCTCCTTGAGGTTCTTCTGCGTCAGGGCCGAGCACTCGATGTAGGAGGCGGCTTTGATCTCCTCCGCGCACAGCTTGGCCGCCTCCTCGGGCACCGGCTTCTCCTTGCACTTGTCCAGCTCGATGGGGACTTTGATGTCTTCCCGGAGGTCCGACTGCGTGCCCACGAGGATGATGGGGGCTTTGGGGCAGTGGCGCCGGATCTCGGGCACCCACTTCTCGGTGACGTTCTGGAAGGAGGAGGGGCTGACCACGCTGAAGCAGAGCAGGAAGATGTCCGCGTTGGTGTAGCACAGGGGCCGCAGCCTGTCGAACTCGTCCTGCAACCAAAGCACCCGGAGTTATTTTTTAAAAAATATGTTTTTATTGATTTCAGAGAGAGGAAGGGAGAGGGAGAGAGAGAGATTGAAACATCAATGGTGAGAGAGAATAATTGCTCCGCTGCTTCCTGCACGTCCCCTGCTGGGGATCGAACCCACAACCTGGGCATGTGCCCTTGACCAGAATCGAACCCAGGACCCTTCAGTCCACAGACCGACGCTCTATCCATGGAGTCAAACCGGATAAGGCCACCCAGAGTTATTTTTTAAGTCCATCTCATCCACAGAAAGACCACCTTTACATTTTAAAATATATATATATTTATAGAAATACCAGAGGCCTGGTGCACAAATTCATGCACGTGTGGGGTCCTGCTGGGCCGCCCCAATCGGGGCCAATCAGGACGGGCTGGCCAGGGGGAGGGGACATGGGAGATTGGCTGGCCGGCCCCACCCCTGATCGGGGTTGGGGGCCATGGCACTGTATTCGGCTGCTCGATATTAATATCATCTCGTTCCTGTTTGACATTTCTGATTGTGGCTGCGGAGCATCCTCAGGTGTCACATGACAGATGATTTCCAGGGCCGGGAAAGGCTCCGTGTCACCCAGGTTTTTGTGACGAACTGCCAAGCTCTGATTATTTACACACGACCATTCACATGCACATGACTCAGCATCCATCTTCCCAGGAATAAAGGAAACCCGGGTGTGTTTCATGTGAACGCCCTTTCTTTGTTTGGGCTATTTCCATCGCCGGGTGACAACGGTCTAACGATATTAAAGTCGACCGGCTCACGAGATCAGGAGTGACGGGGGCATCTCAGAACGTCCCTGGCCCCTGGCCAGTCTTCTGTAAGCAGAAGTCAGAAAGAAGAATGACTTGGGTTTCTTCGTGCCAACTTCGAGCTGAAAGAATCAACACAGAAACTCGACCAGGTAGAGACCATGGCCCGGCTCTGAGGTTCAACTGCTGAAACGTTCCCTCTGTTCTCCGAGGTCCCGAAGCATAAAACCGAGAGCTGCTGTGAGGTCAGCTCCCTGGGGCGGCTGCACTCGCTCTTGGAAGGCACTCACCCCCGGCCATGCCCTGGCATCTGGGGTTGCGTTACCAGTAAAAAGAGAGGCAAGCTCAGGGGCTGGGGCCCGCGACGGGGCGGGCGTTGGACACGACTTCTGGAGATTCTGGCGGAGGGATTCGGGAAGCCGGGCAGAAATGAAACCCTCCTGCTCATTGCCCGACCAGAAACCCTAGATATTTGCAGAAATAAATGCAACGCACATGTGTGCAGCGAGGCCAAGGAGGATGGATGTACCTTCTTTGGGTCTGTGGGGAGGATCCGGTTCAGGAGCCGGGCCGGCCAGGCAGGCCTCGGGGCAGTAGGTCCGTCCAGCTGTAATCTGATTATTTACTTATTTTTTTGGTATAAAGGTTTTTTCCACGCGCCTCCTGGGTCCGAAGGCGGGAGGCTTTTCAGCTCCTCTTGGCAGGGCTACAACGGACCCGTCTTCTCGCAGCGGCGCCCCCTCCCTCAGATGCCAAAGTCACGTCTCCCAAAGTCCTCGGTGACGGATCAGCTTTCACTCGAGTGAGACTGTGAGTCCGGTGTTTAAAGCTCCTTCTGTGCCCACCTGGCCTCGCCGACAAGAAAACCCGCGGGCACGAGAAGCGATTTCTTGGCGATTTCTCCCGCCCGGAGAGCTGGATTCTTGCTCTGAGCTTCCGTAGGAGTTATACTGACCAGCATAACTCCCCAGGTTATGGCTCCCTGTGCTCACTCTGCTGGAGCTGGGAACGGAGAGAGCTGAGTCACTGTGCATCCGCCGGGCAATCCTGGGTACTGCCTGGAGGAGGGGCGTTCCACTGGCTGAGTCAACACGAAGTGAATACGGCAGGAGTCAGAACAAGTCCTTTAAAAGGTAGCTGATCAGCTCCGGAGTAGGTGGGGAGAAAGGGCCATCGCTTTGGCCAGCTTTGCCAATCGTCAAAACCAATACTAACTGATACTGGGGGAGTGGGAAACAATGAACTCCATCTTCCCAGCTGTATAGATTTCCCAGTGATTTTTAAAAAATATACATTTTTATTGACTTTTTACAGAGAGGAAGGGAGAGGGATAGAGAGTTAGAAACATCGATGAGAGAGAAACATCGATCAGCTGCCTCCTGCATGCCCCGTACTAGGGATCGAGCCTGCAACCAAGGTACATACCCTGGACCAGAATCGAACCCGGGACCCTTCAGTCCACGGCCCAATACTCTATCCACTGAGCCAAACCGGTCAGGGCATATTTCCCAGTTTTTACAGTTGGCTTTCTACAAATCTTCAGATAAGTAACCTCATTCAGGACATAACCTAACTAGTACATCAGGTAAGAAACACTAGTATAATCATCTCAACGAAAACACTGCCGGGTGACCGGACGAATACACTCCTAATACCCCCAAAGCTTTGCAACTGAGCACCCAACCCCTCTATTCTCCAAACATAAATGTCTTTCGTGAAAATATTTCTCAAATGACTCACATGTTTCTCTGACTTTTACTTATTTTCTTTTAAAATATATAATTGTTATTGATTTCAGAGAGGAAGGGAGAGGGAGAGAGAAATAGAAACATCCATGGTGAGAGAGAATCATGGATCGGCTGCCTCCTGCACACCCCTTTAGAGTAAGCAACCCGGGCATGTGCCCTGACTGGGAATCGAACTGTGACCTCCTGGTTCATCGGCCGACCACTGAGCCACGCCAGCCGGGCACAACTTCTTCTTAAAAGCAAATGGTTACGTGGCAACACTTCAGAAAGCAAGGGAAGCAAGCACTCCTCCCTGCCTACAAGATAGCCCCCCGGGTACTTTCGCTAAAGCTAGCAAGTGCTGGTCCTGGAGTCCTTATCGTAACCCACGTGCTTATTAACTGTCATTCCGGCAAACTCAGAAGATGGCAGCTGGGTCCTAAAGAGAACAGAGCCCAGCCAGTGGGGCTGAGTGGTTGAGCGTCGACCTATGAACCAGGAGCGCCCGACCACTGAGCCACGCCAGCCAGGCACAACTTCTTCTTAAAAGCAAATGGTCACGTGGCAACACTTCAGAAAGCAAGCGAAGCAAGCACTCCTCCCTGCCTACAAGATAGCCCCCGGGCACTTTCGCTAAAGCTAGCAAGTGCTGGTCATGGAGTCCTTATCATAACCTACATGCTTATTAACCGTCATTCCGGCAAACTCAGAAGATGGCACGCTGGGTTCTAAAGAGAACAGAGCCCGGCCGGTGGGGCTGAGTGGTTGAGGGTCAACCTATGAACCGGGAGGTCACGGTTCGATTCCCGGTCAGGGCACCTGCCCGGGGTGTGGGCTCGATCCCCAGTGTGGGGCGTGCAGGAGGCAGCCGATCAGTGATTCTCTCTCATCATGGATGTTTCTCTCTCTCTCTCCCTCTCCCTTCCTCTCTGACATCCATAAACATATATTTAAAAGAAAATAGAGAGAACAGAAACTTCGGTGGCTTGAGAGCCGTGCCAAGGGGGGGACTGAATGATGATGAAAACCTGGAGCTCTTGGCGATGTCCACACCCCTGTGTCCTCCCCGTCACTCCCCCGGCTGCCTCCTCCGAGAGCCTGCCCCTCAAGATAAGAGTAAATGTTCACGATTTGAAAGACTGGGTTCCGGCCCAGCCCTTCCCCCGCAGCTCAGGCCCGCTCCCGCCACTGCATCTCTGCCCCCAAGGATGGCAGTGGCCCTGGGGAGTCGAGCCCCAGCTGAGGGAGGGGCACAGGGACACGGACAGACATAAACCCCATCTCCTCTTCAGGACAAGCCCTCAACATCTGGCTCGTTGCCCTTTAACACACTGATTCTAAGATACGACCAACTTACGTGGAGAAAGGATTACAAAGCATTTCTTTTCCCCCCATAAAAACCAGAAAGTAAAACAGGATCAGAAACTCCGGTGAGGTAAGAGCTGTTCTTGACCCTGCTCTCCCCCGTCCTGCCCACCCACAGCTGGCCACACCCCGTTTTACGGGCGCAGAGATTTCCCGCACGCCCGCCTCCCTCGGAGAGGGGCCCACGGCAGGGGTGGGGTGACGGCGTGTGGGTGCAGAGTCACCCAATGGTGGAGGGGGGTTGCTGGGCGGCCTTCAGAGAGCCGTTTCCTGTCCCAGCACGGAATCAGGATGTGATACTGACCTGTCCCGCCGTGTCACAGAGCTGCAGTCGCACGGGCCGCCCATCCACAGACACCACAGCTGAAAAACAGGACCAAAAGGATCAGCGGGGGTTGTCTCTTAACCACTTGCCCAAGAATCATCGTTTTGGCCTGCCCCACCACCCTCACTCGGACCCTGCAGCTCCTATGCCTGGTCCCCCAATCAATTAAAGGCTTGCCTAAAACGAGGAGGCCCACAAGGCATCTTCTAGATATATAAAAGGCTAAGATGCCAGGTGTCCCCTCGGGAGTTCCACCTGGAGAACGGGAGTTCGCTCGCTCGCTATGACGTGCGCTGACCACCAGGGGGCAGTGCGTAACATGGTGGGCGACCAGTGGCAGCAGAGCACAGGTGGCAAGGGAAGGAGAAGGGGAGGGGAGGTGGGGAGGGGGGGCGAAACCTGATCAGCCCTGATCTCCAGCCAGTCCTAGGGACCCTACCCATGCACGAATTTCGGGCTCCGGGGGG
>NW_005353435.1:1171698-1173465 GCF_000412655.1 Myotis brandtii
ATATATATATATATATTTGTATTGATTTCAGAGAGGAAGGGAGAGGGAGAGAGAGATAAAAACATCCATGATGAGAGACAGTCATTGACTGGCTGCCTCCTGCAGGCCCCCTCCTGGGGATCCAGCCTGCAACCCCGGTATATGCCCTGACTGGGAATCGAACTGTGACCTCCTCCTGGTTCATACATTGATGCCCAACCACTGAGCCACGCCGGCCGGGCCACAAGGCATTTTTGTGAACCACCCTCCAGGGATGACAATTCCACCCACTGCCACCGACGAGGCAACCCCCCTGCCCCCCAGCCTTTGGTGGCACCCCAGAAGGGCCTGCTTCCCAAGATTTATTTTCTGGCCACACTCGTTTCCAAAGACCTAGAAACAACACCGGAGGGTGAGGGGAAACCAACCTGGCAGCTTCCCAAAGCCTCCCAAAGAGCTGTTTTCCCGTGGGAAACGGCCCGAAACGCCTGGCGTTTTATCATGAAACTGTAGCTGGTTTTGAGAACGTGTGCGAACACTGCCTGCCCGCACTGCCCCGTTTATCAGGGAGGGCTCGGCTGATCTGTCCGTGCCAGCTCCAAGGGCGGGTTCACGAGAGAAAGGGGAAAGAGATTGTGCCCACCTGGCCGCAGAGTGGGGTCCCTGGGGAGCGGCCTGGAAGGTTCTACGGGAACTGAGACAGTACTCAGTTCTGTCTCAACATAACTTTCAACATCGTTCACGAGTCGGGATATTCGTCCATGGAACCCACACTGAAGGGGAAGGAAACAATGCCATTTAGGTGGGCAGGTGGGAAACCCAGGGGCCTAGCACCGTGTATCCAGGGCACGTCTGGGACGGAGGAAGACAAGCCCCTGCCAATCATGACTTTTTTTTTTAAAGACATTTTAAAAATATATTTTATTGATTTTTCACAGAGAGGAAGGGAGAGGGATAGAGAGTCGGAAACATCATGAGAGAGAAACATCGATCAGCTGCTTCCTGCACACTCCCTACTGGGGATGTGCCTGCAACCAAGGTACATGCCCTTGACGGGAATCGAACCTGCGACCCTTCAGTCCGCAGGCCGACGCTCTATCCACTGAGCCAAACCGGTTAGGGCAATCATGACTTTTTATGAAGCGGAGAAGCATTTAACACACACACACACACACACACACAACAAAAAGACGAGAGGGAGTGCGCGTTTCACACTAGTTTCTGTGGACTTCCACTTTGCCCTAAATTGCAAAAAGACCTGAAAAATCCAGGTGAAGGAGCCCTTTATCTCTGCATCCACCAAACCCAATCGCATAGCACCCCGTTTCCCCGAGCTTCAGTAGCTCAAAGAGACGGTGAAAAAGATGATACTGAGAATCACAGACAGCCAGCGGTGGGGGCGGTGGGAGTGGGGGAGGCTGGGGCCGGGGCCGGGCCGGGGCCTCAGAAGAAAGAAATCCTGTTTATCCTCCGGCTTAACCCCGACCTAAGCCTCCGCCAGGCCCGCCAGGACTCCTTCCACTCAACCAACTCTTTTTCCGCCCCCATCGCGGCCCTTTGAAGCGGGGATGCCCCCCCTCCCCCGCGCCCCGAGGTCAGGGCGGACACCGAGGCCACAGGTAATGGCACCTGCGCGCCCCCTTCCCGGGACCTGACGCCACGCACCTTCTCGGCGCAGCAAACGGACCGGGCCACCTGCGCTCGACCTGTTGGACCCGCTCAGCGTCTCCCTGTAACTCACAGGCTCGCCCTCCCGTTCCCACCCCCGCCGCGGGTCCAGGGTTTGGG
>NW_005353435.1:1174523-1187186 GCF_000412655.1 Myotis brandtii
ATCCACCTCTCTGCGCCCTCCTGCTCCCCGCGCCCCCGTGCACCCCACCTCCCATCTCATCGGACCCTGCGCTGGGGGCCCCTCGCCCGCCACAGCGCTCCACCCACGGGGGGAAATAAAGGGTCTGTGGGAACATGTGATCCGAAGGAGGCTGAATTAACAGGCGATAGATATAGATATAGATATAGATTAGATAGATATAGATATAGATATATATTGATTTCAGAGAGGAAGGGAGGGGGAGATAGAGAGAGAAACATCAATGATGAGAGAGAATCATGGATCGGCTGCCCCTGCACCATCGAGCCCACAACCCGGGCACGTGCCCTGACTCCTGGGTCATAGGTCGCTGCTCAACCACTGAGCCACCCGGCTGGGTGGAACCTTTTTATTTTTACGTACATCGCGCGTGTGTGTTTTTTAAAAAAATATCGTATGATTATTTTCTTCTTCTAAAATAATGTACTCTTTCTTTTTCCATGTGGGATCAAAAGGATGAAGGTCATTGTTTAACGCTCATCGATCTGACTTTCTCTTTCTCGGCCGTGAAACAGCACCTTTCTTTATAGCCCCAATCCCTTCACTTCCTTCACTGTAATCTGGTGACAATATTATCTGGAAAAAAAACTCACATTCTTTTCTTTGACAACTTCCTGTCTACTTTCTCTTCCACGCAGTGAACAGTCCATTCAGAAAGCAGAGAACTCCCATTAAAAAAGCAAGTATTTAAAAAGAAAAAGAAAAAGAAAGCAGAGAGGCGGGGGTCATCGGCCACACTCAACAACAAAGATAAAGTGAAAAAGAAAACAGGGAAGCGTCGCTTGGGGGGTTGCGGTGTGTGAGATGCACATACTATCACACAAACACTGACGCTACAACTAATACTAAAAAGGACAGGAGCTCATCAATGTTGGACACAATTGCAAGCACGCCCCACGGACCAATTCCTCTAATGAACATCCCTTGTGCCCATTCTATGGGTGGAAGGTGAGAAAATTGATCCCACACGCTGGTAAGTGGTAGTGCCACGTTCCAAACCTAACTAGTCCAGCTCCAGAACCTACTCTCTTTTTTTAGAAAAAAAAATATTTCGATTGATTTTTTAGAGAGAAAAGAAGGGAAAAGGAGAGATAGAAACATTGATGAGAGAGAAAGTCATCGATTGGCTGCCTTCTGCACAGCCCCCACTGGGGATCGAGCCCGCAACCTGGGCATGTGCCCTGACCGGGAATCGAACCGGCGACCTCCTGGTTGCTGGGTAGATGCTCAACTGTTGAGCCACACCGGCCGGGCAAACCTACCCTCTTTTTAAAAAATATACATATTTTTTTTTTCTTGATGTCAGAGAGGAAGGGAGAGGGAGAGAGAGAAACATCAATGATGAGAGAGAATTATGGATCAGCTGCCTCCCGTACCCCCCCTTACTGGGGACCGAGCCCCAATACCCAGGGTGCCCCCGGACCAGGAATCCAACCCCGGACCCTTCAGTCCACAGGCTGACGCTCTCTCCACTGAGCCAAACCGGCTATGGCCAGAGCCTACCCTCTTAAAGCCCTGAGAGCAACGCTAAGCCCTTGTGATGAACTCAGACCTGGAGGATGGCCGTGGTCCGAATGCAGCGGCGGGTTTACCAGAAGGCTGCATGCTTGAATCTCGAATCCCTCGCCTGCAGAGAACCCCCCCCTCCCTCCCGCCAAGTCCCGGGGGCCCTAGCCATGTGGACATATGGTTATGATTTGTAAATACGATAAAACAATATAGTTTAATCACCGCCAGTTAGGTTCATTGCTTCTTTCCTCTCCGGTGTCCCCTCCTATCCAGTGGCTTTGAAGTGGCGGTGTGGTGTTTATTTTAGGGATCAGCCAAGGAAAGTGAAGTTGGGGGGGGGCAAGGGTGGGGGAGATCAGTTCCTTAGGGTTTGACGGATACAGAGCCAGGACTAAAGTGAGGTAAGGGAGACGCCGTGGGAACAAAATGTAGGGGGGCCCATTTTGCCCTGGCCTGACCCTAAGAGTGAGCACCCCTGGAGTTCTGAGCCTCGGGTACCTGGTTTGCCTCTCTCCAGCCCTGCCCCTGATGGGATATAAGGATGTAGTTTTCCGCCCTAACCGGTTTGGCTCAGTGGCTAGAGCGTCGGCCTGCGGACTGAAGGGTCCCAGGTTCGATTCCGGTCAAGGGCATGTACCTTGGATGCAGGCGCATATATATAAGGATGTAGTTTTCCGTTCCCACGTGGAGTTACGTTCTAGCCACACATCCAGGTGCGGGCCTGGGACCAGTGACCCACCTCCTGCCCTCCGTGGGGTCACGCTGGTGTCCACCTGAGCTGCCCCATGTCCCCAGCACAGGAGGGTGCCAGTGGCCAAGGGGTGAGAGTGTCTGACACGGACGGAGCCACCAGCTAGTCTATGGCGACGCTTTCCGTCTTAGAACACATGCTGTTGTTAAGAGAGCGTTTGGTGGTCTCGACTGCACCCGGTCGGCCCCAGAAAGGCTCTCCCGTCAGGAGTATCTGCAGCCTAAGCCATCCACCATCAACGCACCGAACATCTGTGCAGGAGAGCGCAGGAAATGGAGTTGATGTGCGTTCCTGCGCTGGTGACACAAGCCCGCAGCGTCACACGCAGTGAGCTCACTGGTATGCGAAGTTCATGTCTATTCTCCTGGAAAACATTACAAAATTGAAGGTGTGTTTCGCCCGGCCGGCCGGCGTGGCTCAGTGGATGAGCATCAACCTAGGTACCAGGAGGTCACGGTTCAATTCCAGGTCAAGGGTACAGGCCTGGGTTGCAGGCTCCATCCGCAGTAGGGGCCGTGCGGGAGGCAGCCGATCCGTGATTCTCTCTCATCGTGGATGCTTCTATCTCTCTCTCCCTCTCCCTCCCTCTCTGAAACAATACAAATATATATATTTTTAAAAATCATAAAATAAAAACAGATGTTGTGCCAGGCGGGCTGAGCTCCCCGGCCTGCACCTCCCTGCCCTGCCCCCAGGCGTGGTTCGTTTTCCTCTTCCAACCCCCTGTTCTGGGTCTCCCCAGCTGTTGCGACTCTGCCGCCCGCCCTCCTGGAGGAGAAAGGCCGTTCCCGCCCCGCTCTGCCCCCAGCTGTCCTGCCGCCTCTGATGGAAGAAAGAGCCTCCCGCTCAGACCTTTTGCAGCCACAGATGTGCTTCCAGCTCCCCCTCCCCGGACACACTTCACAGACCCCCAGGCCCCTCGCTCTCCAGCTGCCCGAATCCTCCCCGAGGATAAGAACTCTTCAGAAGCCCCTCTGAGCTGTTGCAAAACCGTGACCTCCTCTCATCTTCTCAGCCGCCCTGAAGACAAGCACTGATCACCTCATCCTTTCCCAACACCGGTCAGCGCCGCGGCCAGAAATTCTGAAATGAAAGGACTGTCCCACCCCCTTCCCCAAACTGCGGCCGTATCTCTTTTCTAGATCTTTCCCGGCGAGGGCAAGGAAGCACCCACAACTCCTACGACGGGCAGAGAAAGGGATGGCCCTCTCCCTTGAGTTGTCCAAATCCATGGCTGGGTTTGCAAGGGCAGCAGGACCCTCCGAATGAACCCGGGCACCTCCACGTGCCTGACAGACCTGCCCAAGTTCGCCTCTGAGCAGAGCCTGTGGGGCAGGAGTAGCAGAAGCTTCAGTGAAGCAAACGTTTTCTCTGTCTTGTCCGTCCTAGAACAACGCACGAGAAGATGAGCGTTACTCCTGCACGTTGAAATGGTGACATGAGTTTGATGTTGGAAGGGAAGGAGTTCAGTTAGCTATGTTATTATTATTATTTTTTAAAAATATATTTTATTGATTTTTCACAGAGAGGAAGGGAGAGGGATAGAGAGAAACATCGATGAGAGAGAACATCGATCAGTTGCCTCCTGCATACTCCCCACCGGAGGTGTGCCCGCAACCAAGGTACATGCCCCTGACCAGAATCGAACCTGGGACCTTTGAGTCCGCAGGCTGACGCTCTATCCACTGAGCCAAACCGGTTAGGGCAGCTATGTTGTTATTATCTTAAAATATTTTTTGTCGATTTCAGAGAGGAAGGGAGAGGGAGAGAGCGATAGGAACATCCATGATGAGAGAGAATCAGGGATCGGCTGCCTCCTGCACGCCCCACACTGGGGACGGAGCCCGCAACCCGGGCCTGTGCCCCGACCAGGAATCGAACCGTGACTTCCTGGTTCCTAGGTTGATGCTCAACCACTGAGCCACGCTGGCCGGGCAGAAAGGTAGTTTTCTGTCCTGTCCCAAACATTCTAATCTGAACTGTCAGCCTCTGTGTAACTACTTTGCTTTTCTTCCCCTCCCTGCTCTCCCAAAGTTCCCTAAGGCTCCGGGCCCCTGGTTGTCTAAGACTTGTCCCAACCCTTGTCCTTCGCCCAGGTGGTAAGGCAGTTCCCACCTTTAATGCATCGCAGCTCCTTCTGCATCACCTGTCCTGGTAGCTGGCCCCAGGGATCCCCGTGATCTCGCCTCCTGGTCGGCACACCCTGTGTGGGCCCCTCCCACCCTGAGTAGACCTGACTCACATCGCCCATAAGATAGTGCAGAAATAATGGCGCGTGCCTCCCCACTCTCTCTGACAAAGCCAGTTTCCATGGGAACAGTGATGCACACCTGTGCAGAGACCCACGTGGCAAACAGCTGAGGCCGCGTGTTGGCACGAGTGAGCCAGGCCGGTGGCCAGCCTTCAGAAGACGGCAGCCCAGCCAACACGTGACGACAATCTCCTACCAGAACCGCCCCGCTCACCTGCTTCCTCCTTCCTGCCCGTGTCACCTGGGAGGTCACAGGTGTTGTGTGAAGCCACTGTGTTCGGGGTTGATTCGTTGGGTGGCAGGCAGGCAATCGGTAGCTGCTCATCCCCCCAAGTGCCAGGACCCTAAGGGTGGGTTCCACCTGTCCTCGATCCCCCTCACATCGCCTCCTCAAGTCTAGAAGCACATTCCTGGCTCTTCCTGGTTCAAAACTCTCTTTCTGCTCAGCCCGCCCACCTGAAACCCATGATGGACAAGTGCTTCCTGTAGAGGGTGGGGCAACTAGGGTGTCATCTCTTCCCCTCGCTTCCTCAGATTCTCACCAGGAGTTCTAATGTCAGTGCCTCCCATGGAAACTGGCTCCCAGAATCCTATGCTTTTATTTTATTTTAAAAAATATATATTTTATTGATTTTTTACAAAGAGGAAGAGAGAGGGATAGAGAGCTAGAAACATCGATCAGCTGCCTCTTGCACACCTCCTACTGGGGATGTGCCCGCAACCAAGGTACATGCCCTTGGCCGGTATCGAACCTGGGACCTTTCAATCCGCAGGCCGACACTCTATCCACTGAGCCAAACCGGTTAGGGCGAATCCTATGCTTTTAATACCGATTTCTCATTACTGTAGTAACCAGTCGCAAACCAAAACTAAGCTGAGATCCACATCCAAGGGTGAAAAAAAAAATGTATCCTAGAAACAGGAATGAAACACGGATCAACAGAAAGCCAGCGTGGCGAAATGAAGATGAGACCAAGTAGGTTTGAGAAGGAGAGGAAAGACCAGGGATTAAAAAAAGGAACAATTCTAGGAGCGAAATGCTTGACTTCTGGTCAAGATGGTGGAGCGGGTGAACTCTGTGGCTCACCTCCTCCCGCAATCTCACCAAGATTACAACAAAATTCTAGAACGGCCATCACTGAGGACCACCTGAACACCAGGTGACCAGAAGTCCTATCAACAATGAAGGATGTAAAGAGGAAGCCACTCGGAGACTGGTAGGAGGGACAGAAAGACGGGGTCCTAGGGGATCTGTGTGTTCTATTTTCAAAGATTCCTCCCAATGGTTTCTCAAAAGGGGTTGTACCAACGTGTAGCCCAGTGATTCCCAAAGTGGGCGCTACTGCCCCCTGGTGGGCGCTGCAGCGATCCAGGGGGGCGGTGATGGCCACAGGTGCATTTGTTTTAACTTTTTTTGTATTACCTTTCTATTCTGAGTTCAATAAATAGTTTCATAATTTCAAACTTCAATGTTTCTAATTTACACCTTTCTTTACTATATTTTATGAAAAAGGTAGAAACATTAATACATATATCTTTCTGTTTAATTGCTATTAAAATTAAAAAAAATTAATTTCCAGGGGGCGCTGAGTAATATTTTTTCTGGAAAGGGGGCGGTAGGCCAAATAAGTTTGGGAACCACTGGTGTAGCCCGACCAGGAGTGTCTTCAGAAAAAGACTAGAAGCCACCTACGCTGGAGATGAGGAAGAGGAATTGCGTCCTGACACGTCACCTTAGAATATTCCGGAAGAATGTAGACCTGGACTGGAAGTGGCGATTCTTTTTGCCTTGTGAGTCAGTTGTTGTATCAGCGTTTCCCCAAGACCCACCCTAAAGGACAGACCCGAGGAGGTAAGAGCTCATGTTCTCTCCAGTTTTTTTTTGTTGTTGTTTAGCTTCCTCGTCTGTGAAATGGGAAGGTAGTAACAGCCCCGAAGTCCTGAGGTTGTTGTAAAATTAAAGGGATTTGCCCTAACCGGTTGGGCTCAGTGGATAGAGCATCGGCCTGCGGACTGAAGGGTCCCAGGTTCGATTCCGGTCAAGGGCATGTACTTTGGTTGCAGGCACATCCCCAGTGGCGGGTGTGCAGGAGGCAGCTGATCGATGTTTCTTTCTCATCGGTGTTTCTAACTCTCAATCCCTCTCCCTTCCTCTCTGTGAAAAATAAATAAAATATATTTTAAAAAAAGATTAAAGGGATTAAAACATGCGTAGTGCTTAGACCATGCCTGGCACTTAGAAAGCACTTTATCGTCATTTACTTTCATAGAAATACAAGCCCGGAGGGAGACAAACGGCCTAGGCTTACCAGCTGTGAGACCTTCACAATGTCACCTAACTCTTCTGAGCCTCAGCGTTCTTGTTTGTAAAAGCGGGATTATAAAAAAGTACCCACCTTCCCGTGTTTTCATGAAGATTAAACAAACGAACACGTCGCTTATTAAATCTTGGCAAGTGAACACATTTGCCCTCTGAATGGAGCGCCGGTGGTTTTGTTCCGTGGGGCAATGCTGCCCTCTGCTGGACAATCATGCATGTTTGTGTGTTTTTTTTTGTTTTTAATTGACTATTGTTGTTCCCAAAGTTCTCATCTTATCAAGCAAAAAGCTAATCACCTCCAACAAGTTTATGTGCTCTGACCACATTTCTTTGGCTGCTGCAGTCAAAGGTGGTTTAGGTGAATCACCATCTGCGAACGGCTTTCCTCCCCTGGAGAACAAGTGAGCCACTTGGCGACTGACTTTGGTCGCAGCCCTGACTCCAAGTTTTCTTTTTATGCAGGAGAGCGGCTGTGTCGAGGTTTTCCTGTTTACTTTTCCGACTTTTCCTGGCCGCGGCTCTCCTGGGAGCCGAGAGCAGTGTGAGGAGCGCCCAGTCTGGCCATGCACCTGTCACTGCAGCCTTCCGCCACGGCCGGAGCGGCCCAGAGCTAAGCGGCAAGCAAAGGGGCCGTTATAACGGGGTCCGTGTGATTTGCTCATAAAGCTTTATTCATGAACGTTGGGACTTGAATTTCATGTAATTTCCACATGTTACCAAATATTCTTTCTTAAAAATATATATATATTTTATTGATTTTTTTACAGAGAGGGAGAGGGATAGAGAGTTAGAAACATCGATGAGAGAAAAACATTGATCAGCTGCCTCCTGCATGCCCCCTACTGGGGATGTGCCCGCAACCAAGGTACATGCCCTTGACCGGACTCGAACCTGGGACCCTTCAGTCCGAAGGCTGGTGCTCTACCCATTGAACCAAACCAGCTGGGGCTCCCCCCTCCTTCGCTTCTGATTTTAGTCATTTGCGTGTTCTCTAGCTTGGCCACAAGGGGGAGCCCACAGCATTCCAAACACATTCCCTGAGAGGGACTTCAAAAATAGATAAACTTTTAAAAAATTGATTTCAGACAGGAAGGGAGAGGGAGAGAGAGAGAGAAACATACATGATGATAGAGGATCATGGATCGGCTGCCTCCTGCACGCCCCCCACTGGGGATCGAGCCTGCAACCCGGGCATGTGCCCTTGACCGGGAATCGAACCGTGACCTCCGGGTTCCTAGGTCGACGCTCACCACTGAGCCACCGAGCTAGGCCTGAGGGGGGCTTCCTGAGACAGAAACACCTTCTCCGGTGGCTGCCAGAAGCGCCACACGCGTTGCTTCAGAGAGAAGCCAAGGGCACTTGTTCTGACGCCTCTGTGCTCCTGCCATGGGCGCCTCCCTCTGCTGGGCGGTGGTGCTGTTTCCTGGCCAGGAAGGCTGGGTACCTCCTGGTCCCGGAAATCCTGGGACCTGCAGAGCCTTGTCCTTCATCCACTCCAGGGGGTACCGAAAGGCTACGTAGTGTTGTTTGATGTCCACGTCAACTTCAGTGAGCCCGGCCGGTGTGGCTCAGTGGTTGAGCGTTGACCTAGGAACCAGGAGGTCACAGTTCGATTGCTGTTCAGGGTACATGCCCGGGGTGCGGGCTCCATCCCCAGTGCGGGGCGTGCAGGAGGCGGCCGATCTATGATTCTCTCTCATCATGGATGTTTCTATCTCCCTCTTCCTCTCCCTTCCTCTCTGAAATCAATAAAAATACATCTTAAAAAAGAGAAAGAAACGTCAGCAAAAAAGAGTCGTGAGAGAACGTGCACAAACACACGCTCACTAACACATGAATATCTGCTTCTCTTTGGACGGTGTTGTCACCGTAACGTTCCCGTGTTCCATCTCCTCTAGGGTGCGTCCCGAAAGAAGCCAGGAGAAGCGGACATCCGCAGCTCCATCACGGTGCCCTAGGCTCTTTGAAGCTTTTGAAAAGTCCCGATTCCCTGGCCTTGCCGCCCAGGAAGAACCGGCCAGACCAGCAGGCTTCTCAGCGTGCAGAAGGCAGGCAAGTTCTCAGGGTGGGCACACAGTTGTCCCGGGGGCAGGGTGATGCGCCCC
Source organism: Myotis brandtii (assembly GCF_000412655.1). Lineage (NCBI taxonomy): Eukaryota > Metazoa > Chordata > Mammalia > Chiroptera > Vespertilionidae > Myotis > Myotis brandtii. Next base: position 1,183,499 of record NW_005353435.1, read on the forward strand.
TGAGAGGAGGCGGGAAACGTGGGCGTATCTGGATGAGGCTCCTGACCTGGGGTGAGGGCACGGTTGGAGAACCTTGGCCTTGTGCTTGGGAGTCTGGGAGAACTTGCAGATCACATCAGGAAGCAGTGTCAGGACAAAAGTCAGCGACTGGGCAAGTTTCCACCTCGTTTGAATAAACACTTTCAGGACTCGAAGGCAGGCCATCTTGGTCTCGAGGTCTTTGGGACTCAAGGCATTGGGGCCAGTAGAGACCCTGCCCACACTCCACTCTCCCCCTCAGGATAAACTCATCACCTAGCTCATATTGTTTAAAATACGTTTTTATTGATTTGTTTTTGTTTTTTTTTAGAGAGAGAGGAAGGGGGAGGGAGAGAGAGAGAGAAACATGGATGATAGCCCTAGCCAGTTTGGCTCAGTGGATAGAGCGTCAGCCTGGGAACTGAAAGGTCCCAGGTTCGATTCTGGTCAAGGGCACACGCCCGGGTTGCGGGCTCGATCCCCAGTGGGGGACTTGCAGGAGGCAGCCGATCCATGATTCTCTCTCATCATGGATGTTTCTCTCTCTCTCTCCCTCTTCCTTCCTCTCTGAAATCAATAAAAATATATTAAAAAAAGAAAAGAAACATGGATGATAGCGAAACATCGATCGGCTGCCCCCTGCACGCCCCCTACTGGGGATCGAGCCAGAAACCCGGGCATGTGTCCTGCCCAGGAGTCGAACCAGAACCGTGACCTCCGGGTTCACAGGTTGACCACGGAGCCAGGCTCTGCTTCATTCCTATCTGCGCCCTTTTCCGGGCAGCCCCCCCCCCCCCTCCATAGAGACCTGACTCAGTTGGCATCTGGGTGCATTTCTGACCCTCCAGCCTCCTACTCGCGGCTGGAACTCCGCTCTGCCCAGGCCCAGCTGCTGACTGCCCGCTTTGTCCCCCCCGCCCACTCCCGAGCTCCAGCCCTTGTTTTTTATTGACGTTGGTGCTCAGAGCTGCCTCCCACTGACATTCACAAACCTCAGAAGGGCCTTCTCGTCTGCAGGCGTCCCTGCCGTGAGGGCTTCGCGGGACACTGTCGGTTGCTCCTGACCCACTTGTAGCAACTCACTTTTTTTTTCATAAGAATGGAGTGAAAGATTTCCTTGGGAGCCTGCATTTTTGTCTTGATGCTTTAAGAAACGCATCAGAGAAACGGCAGCATTACATATTAAATAAACATGCATCACGTTGATTTTTTAAACTATGTTTTTATTGATTTTTTTTTTTTAGGGAGGAAGGGGGAGGGAAAGAGAGAGAAACACTGATGAGAGAGAGAGAGAGAGAGAGAGAGAGAGAGAGAGAGAGATCGGCTGCCTCCTGCATGCCCTCTACTTGGGATCAAGCCCGCAACCTTGACTGGGAATCGAACTATTGACCCCTGGGGCCATGGGACAATGTGCAATGCAATGAGCCACACCGGCCAGGCATAACATTGATTAGAATTCAATGGGAAGCATACTTGAAAACATATACACAGGGTTGCAGGGAGCTGGATGATGCAGATCAATATTAAGAGCATCGTCTGTAATATGCATGGACAAACTCATGTCTGTCAGGGAAGACGTGTCAGCATGCTGTTGGCCGTGTCTTTGCTGAACGCAATAGAGCTTTGTGAACCGTGACCTGTACGCTGGTGACAAACTGTCATCCATTATCTCGCCTTCAAAGGACGTGAAAAAAAATCAGCAAGCTGCCCTCTCTCCTCCCCTCTTGGCCTTCCTCCCTCCTTGCCTGCCTTTCTCCTCTTCTTTTGTCTCTGGAACTTGTAGAATGTATCACAGAAGAAAACAGGAAGGAAACACATAGCTCGCCATCAAAGATGTCCTGTTAAAGACAGAGCAAATGTCGAGATTCATAGGGTCCCTGCTCAGAGCAGCAGGCGATGCTACCAGCCTCACACAGATTGTGCTGAGCGAGGATCTGAGAAGAGAGGGCAGCCTTGAAAAGAGGGGACACAAAGACATGTCAGGCGCCCCCCCCCCCCCCCGATTGCTCGGAGGCGGGGCTTCCCCAGCAAGGCTGTAAAGTGGATTTCTCCAAAAGCTCTCCCCAGAAGGGCCACCTGAGGCCCGGCGGCCACCCACCCTTACGTTCTGTATTTTAAAGAAAACAGTTACATAAAGGCTACTCGTTCATTATTGCTACTTATGCTTTAACCTCAAAGACTTGCAGGACCAACTTTTTCTTTTGATAAAAATGGTTAAGTGGGGGGTGAGGTTTAAAAGGTTGGTGCACAATCTGAAAAGAAACATTGGCTTGCTGCATTGAAACGGCTCCTGTGGGCTTACTTAAAAAAAAAAACAACAACTCACATGTTGGATAGTTATTCCGTCCTTTCAGAGTGGTTATCAATGACATGCTAACGTCCCTACTTGGACCATTCTTGCATAACGTGACTTTAATCTTGCGTTAACTTACTGTTTAGAGCAGCAGTGGCGAACCTATGACACGCGTGTCAGAGGTGACACGCGAACTCATTTTTTTGGGTTGATTTTTCTTTGTTAAATGGCATTTAAATACATAAAATAAATACCAAAAATATAAGCCTTTGTTTTACTATGGTTGCAAAGATCAAAAAATTTCTCTATGTGACACGGCACCAGAGTGAAGTTAGGGTTTTTCAGAATGCTGACACGCCGAGCTCAAAAGGTTCGCCCTCACTGGTTTAGAGTTTTTAAAAATACCAATGAGGGATGTTTAAAAATGCTTTTTACTATACAGGTGACTGAATTTCCTAAGCAATTAAAATACAGGCAAGATTTGCAATGAGGGAAAATTGGACATGGATACTGAAGCCAGGACGCTCACAAACTCCGTCACAGGGAACCGCTGCAAACCTTAAAGGCGAACGCAGGGCCAGAGCTTGTGTTGAGGGGCTGCCTGGGAAAGTGGTGATTTACGGCACCCTTTTCTCAGGCGCCAACAATAGCGGCGCGTTTAATATGGATGAGCCCGACCTCCTGGGACCTATCGTATCTGCAGCCCTTTAAGACACAAATCCCGTTTTATTTATATGGTAAACACACAGAATTTTGCAGCTTAGCATATCCAGCAACCCTAATCGCTCAGTATTTTCTGCTTTCCCCCACCTCGCCATTATGTCCCCTCTCTCCAAAAAAAAAAAAAAAAAAAAAAAAAGAAAGTTAAAATGAACTTTTGAATTGACGGCTACTGTTCTCCCATGGAGATGCGAGGTCTGCAGGAAACATGCCCCGTGACCCTTCCTACCATCGCTCAGGTAGGTAACAGTATTAAAGAAGCTCAATCATTACATAACCGATCAATTCAGGAACTAAGAGGTCGCCGGTTCGATTCCCGGTCAGGGCACAGGCCCAGGTTGCAGGCTCCATCCCCAGGGTGGGGCGTGAAGGAGGCAGGTGATGACCCTGTTCCATCGGGGTCTCTCTCTCTCTCTCTCTCTCTCTCTCTCCCTTCCTCTCGAGAAACCAACTAAACAGATCTTACAAGAAGAGAACTATCCATTCATTCAACAAATATTGGTGGGGACGTGTCCAAGCGGACGTGGCTCAGCGCCTCGACCCTGCAGTTCGGCTCCAGCTTCTCCCGGCGGAAACTTTCCCTTTTTGCCTGACTTTCCCGGAGGCGGCAGGTCCCGGAGCCTCGCGGCTCTGCGCGCATCTCCCCGCCGCCGAGCT
>NW_005353435.1:1188814-1191535 GCF_000412655.1 Myotis brandtii
CACGGGTGAGCTCGTCGCGCCGCCCGGCCCTTGGGTCTCAGGGCGCCTGCCAATCAGGGCCCCCGGACGCCCACCCCGTCTGGCTCCACACAGCCGGGACCTGGTGGCAAGTCCCCTTTGCGTCCAGCTCACCCGCTCAGTGGGGTCCCTCTTGCCTTAGAAGGTTTGGAGGGAACAGCTCAGTCGTGGTCTCAGGGCGCCTGCCAATCAGGGCCCCCGGACGCCCACCCCGTCTGGCTCCACACAGCCGGGACCTGGTGGCAAGTCCCCTTTGCGTCCAGCTCACCCGCTCAGTGGGGTCCCTCTTGCCTTAGAAGGTTTGGAGGGAACAGCTCAGTCGTGTCGGTCCTAAGGCAGCTGGAGAAAGGGCTGCTCTGTCCATTTCTCTAAAAATACCTGCTGTTTTCCGTGTCCAGGGTCAGCCAGGCAGATAAACGCTCCCCCCCCCCCCCTTCTTTCTTTTTTGCAACGTTAGCTGAGCCATCATTCTCTTTCCGTCCTCACCCCCATCCACAGCAAAATTGCTCCTGGTCCTGTGAGAAGTGTCAGCGCGGAGAAACAAACCATTTACTCTGGTGGGAGCTATCCAGAGGTGGTCGCTGGGCTCACATAGCTAGTGTACAGTATCTGTATGTGATAGTAGCTTCTATCTTTAAAAAAACTATTCTTTTCATATATATATATATATTGATTTCAGAGAGGAAAGGAGAGAGAGAGATAGAAATATCAATGATGAAAGAGAATCATTGACTGGCTGCCTCCCGCATGTCCGGAATCGAACCTGGGACCCTTCAGTCCGCAGGCCGAAGCTCTATCCACGGAGCCAAACCGGCTAGGGCAGTACCTTCTACCTTGCGGCAGGCTAGGTAGGTGATTTAAGTGAAACTAGGCGGTCACTCCTGTTTTCTAATGCGATCAAATGAACACACGGTGTTAGAAAATTAACAAATAACGAAGTAGAATATTAGGGGTCATTTTCATTTCCCGAATACTACGCTTTCATGTGCATCAGAACAGGTGTAGATTGCAGGTGCTGAAGGTGGGAAGGCCAAAGCCGCACAGGTGTCCAACTGTGTGGGTCCCTCTCCTCTGCTTGTTGTAGACTCTGGCAGGTTCCAGAGAGCCCAGCTAAAGGGCTAGTTTACCTGGTAAATGCCAAGTGGTCTAAGGAGTTTATCCTTACAGGCGTAGAGCTGCCAAGGCCTTACCTAAGAGTCCACTGGTAGAATGTCCATTTGTTTCACGCTTACTAACTCCTGCGTCTACTTATTAAGTGACATGTTGAGTATAAGGATTTAAGAAGTAGGGGTAAAAAAAGAAAATTTATGCTCGTCCTGGTTGGTTTGGGATAAATACTGGAATGGTTAAGATTTTCAAATGCAATTGGGAAAGCTTAGCATCGTGTTATGTTCCTTAATAAAGAGGTTATAAAAGATGACTTAGATGGCATTTCTCAGTGGGCATGGCTACTTATTAGTAGGCTACATGCTGTTGATGTTATGGTATTACTGCTGTTCATCGACCACATTTTTATTTTTATGTATGGGCTGTCTTTTATTTTTACAACTGGATGCCCAGTGCATGAAATTCGTGCACTGGTAGGGTCCCTAATGGCTGCCCGCTGCCAGCCAGGGACTCCCTTTCCTGGCTGCCGGTTGCTGGCCAGGGCCTACCTTCATGCTGCGCCGCCCCCTGGTGGTCAGTGCACGTCATAGTGAGCGATCGAACTCCCAGTTGGTCAAACTCCTGAGGGGACACTTTGCATATTAGGCTTTTATATATATAGATTATGGATTCCTATACTTAAGAGCAGCCTCTCTTTCTCTCTCTCTCTCTCTCTCTCTCTCTCTCTCTCTCTCTCCTTCTCTTGCCTTTCCTCCCTTCCCTTTATTGTATAGGTTAAATTAAAATGAATGTTTATAGTCTAATCCGCATTAGGTCAATTACAAACAAACAAACAACCCCCCCTTGCCCCTCAGGACTCATTTGAAGGAAGACTATTGGCAAGTCCTTGAGTTGATTTTTGTGAATTTAATGTTGATGAGAAATCATGTATGTCCTCTTTAGGTACCATTCATTTTATATATATTTTTCAAAAAGTGAAAATGTCACCGAGATTGACTATCACTCATTAATATTTAAAAAATATATATATTGCTCTTGCTAGTAGCAGTAGATTTTGGAAATATATTCATTTCATTCATTTAAAAAATATATCTGAATGTGTGTACACACACACACACACACACACACACACGGCAGCCACAGTTGCCAGGCAGTACTGCTAGGTGGTAGGAGATACCAAGCTCAGCATACATGTCACGGTTCTACCTTTCCCAGGCTCGCTGACCGAGCACTTAGGGATGGATGTACAGGGCCACACCCTGGGGACACCCAGGATGCTGTGGCTTATCTCCGTGGCAGGGGCTAAGGGAAGGGACTTCATAGAAGGGTTGGTGAGAATCCTGGAGGTCATAGGACACTAAATAGGTTGAAGTTTTGTTTTCCTTAAGAACAAACAAACAAACAAAACCAGTATACGCTTAGAACTTGCATTTTAATTTTTTTAAGTATTTGCCAATTTGCCGTTTGGAACTTTTTTTTAAAGGAATCCAGTTCAGGAAGTACCTGGGGTTTGTTGACTCTCTAGACAGAACTTTTACTGTGCAGAGTTCCTCCCTCCCTCCCTCCCTTCCTTCCTTCCTTCCTCCCTCCCTCCCT
>NW_005353435.1:1191598-1203248 GCF_000412655.1 Myotis brandtii
CCTTCCTTCCTTCCTTCCTTCCTTCCTTCCTCTGACACTCTATCCACTGAGCCCAACCGGCTAGGGTGAATTAGTTTTTAAATTTAATTCCTTGTTGTTTAAAGTATTACATAAAGTCTCCTTTTCTCACCATTGACTTCTCCCCAGCCGCTCCCACCATCCAGCACCTGCCCTCACCCCCCTACTGTCTGTCCATTGGTTATGCTCATGTGCATGCATACAAGTCCTTTGGTTGATCTCTTACCCCCCCCCTCTCCCCTCCCCTGCCTTCCCTCTTAGGTTGGAGGATCTGTTCGATGCTTCTATGACTCTGGCTCTATTTTCATTCATCAGTGTATGTTGTTCATTATATTCCGCAAATGAGTGAGATCATGTGATATTTATCTTTGTCCGACTGGCTTATTGCTTAGCATAATGCTCTCCAGGTCCCTCCATGCTGTTGCAGATGGTAAGAGTTCCTTCTTTTTTTACCGTAGCGTAGTATTCCATTGTGTAGATGTACCACAGTTCTTTAATCCACTCATCTGCTGATGGGCACTTAGGCTGTTTCCAAATCTTAGCTATGGTGAATTGTGCTGCTACGAACACAGGGGTGCATATATCCTTTCTGATTGGTGTTTCTGGTTTCTTGGGATATATTCCTAGAAGTGGGATTACTGGGTCAAATGGGAGTTCCATTTTTAGTTTTTTGAGGAAACTCCATACTGTCTTCCATAGTGGCTGCACCAGTCTGCATTCCCACCAGCAGTGCAGAAGGGTTCCTTTTTCTCCACATCCTCTCCAGCACTTGTCGTTTGTTGATTTGTTGATGATAGCCAGTCTGACAGGTGTGAGATGGTACCTCATTGTCGTTTTGATTTGCATCTCTCGGATGATCAGTGACTTTGCGCATGTTTTCATATGTCTCTTGGCCTTCTGTATGTCCTCTTTCAAAAAGTGTCTATTTAGGTCCTTTGCCTATTTTTTGATTGGATAGTTATTTTATTTTTTTATATATTTTTATTGATTTCAGAGAGGATGGGAAAGGAAGAGAGAGATAGAAACATCAATGATGACAGAGAATCATTGATCGGCTGCCTCCTGCACACCCCCAACTGGGAATGGAGCCCGCAACCTGGGCATGTGCCCTTGACTGGAATCAAACCCGGGACCCTTGAGTCCTCTATCTACTGAGCCAAACCGGCCAGGGCTGGATAGTTATTTTTTTAAAATTATATTTTTATTGATTTCAGAGAGGAAGGGAAAGATAGAAACATCAATCATGAGAGAGCATCATGGATCGTCTGCCTCCTGCACGCCCCCTACTGAGGATCAAGTCCACAACCCGGGCATGTGCCCTGACTGGGAATCAAACTGTGACCTCCTGGTTCATAGGTTGACACTCAACCACTGAGCCATGCTGGTCGGGCCAGGGTTAGCTATTTTAATATGGACGTCAACTACTTTGTATGTGATGAATGGAGGAGATACTTGGTCAGTGACGAGTGCATACTTGTATAGCAGCTTCCATATATTTATCTCATTTATTGTCTTTCCAAAAAAAGAAAAACAAAACCACAAGAAAAGAATCGGTAGGTTTATCCTAATGCTGTAACTGGTGGGGACACGGGGGAAAGAGAAGAAATAACTTTCTCAAGGTCACGGTGTGATTCACTCGCAAGCTGAGCCAGAAATAGAAGCGGCTCTACTGATTCATGTCTGAATGCCCCTGCGCATTGCTTAGGTCGACACTGTAAGACAGCACAGAGAAGAAAACATTTAAAAAATAGGATGGAACTGAAGGCCGTCACGTTGGAGATTTTTCTCGTTTCTGCTTTTAATTAGGTGCGTTTTTTAAACTGCTGGCCTTTCTCGGGCTGGTCAGAGTGAAGCCCAGTGTCTCCAGGTTCTCATGGGAACGGCTCTTGTTGTGTGGAGTGTAATCCAGGTTGACCCAGGCCCCTGATGTCCGTTTCCCTGTCACCTGGCACCCCACCTGGCTCTTCGCCACCCCTCAGGGTTTTAGGGGAGTCTTGGAAATTCCCAGAGGCCCGGGGAGCACCAGCGGTGTCCCCTGGGAAATTGTTGGTTGGCCTTGATTTTGTCTGTCTTTCAACCAATTAACTGCCGGCTGCCTTTGAAGCAGGTGATCATTCCATCTATACGTTTCCATAAACACGTTTTATTTTTAACCCGGAGAATGGGAGGTGCCAGCTCTGCAGGAAGGAACAGATGTGGTTTTTTGTTTTTTTTTTTTGCTTTTCACCGACTTTCAAATGTAGGGAGAAAATTCCAGGGCAAGAGATCTCCGTGGTACATTTGTGTTTGTCCGGAAGATGTAAAGACATTTAGCAAGGATGGAGACCAGCACCCCTAAAGAACGGAGGATGTCTTCGGCCTGTGCATTGAAATATTTCAGTGTTCAGGAGAAAAAATTGCTTTTGAACTCTGAGAGGTTCCTTTGCACATTAAGTCTAATAGGAAGCTGGTAATAGAATTTTGCGGTTCATTAAAGTTTAGACTTGGAAGATGTTAAATTTGTAATGCAAAAATCACTTTTTAAGAAATATATATTTTTATTGATTTCAGAGAGGAAAGAAGAGGGGGAGAGAGAGAGAGAGAAACATCAATGATGAGAGAGAATCATCGATTGGCTGCCTCCTGCACGCCCCACACTGGGGATGGAGCCCGCAACCCGGGCATGTGCCCTGACCGGGAATTGAACCCTGATCTCCTGGTTCATAGGTCGATGCTCAACCACTGAGCCACCCCAGCTGGGCTAAAAGGTTTTAATTTCAGACGATCCTTTGTGGTTGCTGTAGGTCTCTGAGTTTTCAAGGCCACACGCAGGCTTTCCCTGGGCTGGCCAGGTTAGCCTGTGGCCCCTTTGGGCCCACAAGCTGTTTATTCTCATTATTTTCCAATGAGCGAAGGGAAGCCCAGGCAAGTGAAGCGACTGGCCTCCGGGCTTTAAGCTAGTCAATGGCCCGCAGAGGAAATGTACTTCGAAAACCAGATCTGCTGCTAACGTGTATAAAATAAAGCCGGCGCATAAGGCTTGGGCTTCAGAATTGGGACTGTGTGATCCTCAGTTTGGCTCTCCTAGAGGTGATGCTGATTTTTATGTCAGCAGGGCTCTCTCAGAGAGCTTGTTAATTATTCAGCTGAATTTTTTAAGGCCAGAAGCGGTCTTATTTCTAGCAGTGGCTTCTGACAGACTGTAGATGTCCACGTAAGGTCCAATAAATGAATGAAGGTCAGCAATTATCCTGATATATATAAGGCATCCGTCTTACTATCCTATATGCTATATAATAAAAGGCTAATATGCAAATCAAGCAAATGGTGGAACGACCTATGACACCCACTCAATGCAAGAGCTGCCCCCTGGTGGTCAGTGCGCTCCCACAGGGGGAGCACTGCTCAGCCAGAAGCTGGGCTCACGGCTGGCGAGCGCAGCGGCGGTGGCGGGAGCCGCTCCCACCTCCGCAGCAGTGCTAAGGATGTCTGTGGGGAGTGGGCCTAAGCCAGCAGTTGGACATCCCCTGAGGGCTCCCGGACTGCGAGAGGGCACAGGCAGGGCTGAGGGAACCCCACCTCCCAGTGCATGAATTTTGTGCACCGGGCCTCTAGTAAGGAATATAAAAAGAATGCTGTCCTTTGCCCTAGATCTTGCTTCCTGGCTTCCCTATATCCGAATAGAATTTAATAACAGAAGCCGGGCTGTCCTGAAATCATTTCGGTTTGGTCTGAAACATCCCTTCTCATGGTTTTTTTAAGACTGTGGTTTGGATTGATGTCAAGCACCTCCGTAGCTTCACTGATGAGCTTTAGTTACTGCTTTTTGAGCCGAGGACTGGCCTAGTTTGAAGTGCGTGTAGGCATTTGGATCTAAGCCACGTGTATCTGAAATTGAACAGGGGCTGCTGGAGTTGTGTTTCCTTCTGATTTTATTAAAAAGGTGCTGAGCACATACAGATGGGTGAGGGTAGCACTAGTTAGAATATAATGATCGCCCTGGCTGGTGTGGCTCAGTGGATAGAGCATCGGCCTGCGGCCTGAAGGTCCCGGGTTCGATTGCAGTCAAGGGCACATGCCTGGGTTGCGGGCTCGATCCCCAGTCGGGGGTGTGGAGGAGGCAGGAGATCAATGATTCTTTCTCATCATGGATGTTTCTCTCTCCCTCTCCCTTCCTCTCTGAAATCAATAAAAATATACTTTTTTAAAAAGAATATAACTATCTTTCTAAATTTGCTTCCTAGGTTTGCTATTTAGTTAGGTGACGCTCACGTAATTTCTTCTCAATGTATGAAGGTGTAGGAATCATTTCAAATCAATAGTGTTAATGATTCATAATAGTGTCAAGATTCAATGAAATTGTGTATATAAAGCCTTTACCTCTTGGCCTGGTGCATAGATACTAATTGCTTTCCTGTCCTGGTTTATTGCTTTAAAATGGTTATCAACAAATTATTAAAACAAAATAAAACAACTCTAAAGTGATATACACATACGTGCCGACTAATAATCAGATGGCAGTTGGAAGTTGATATTTTTAGTCACTGGTTTTTTGCAAATCATTTTATACATCGTGTTTTCTGTGCTTGTAAGGATGCTTGCCACTTTATCAGAAACGTTGGTTTCCTTTCCTGTTGGAATAAGAGCAGCATCTGCTGGGGTGTGGCTGTGTGGTTAGGGGTGCGCTGATGGGCGGGGCAGGCGGCTGACACCCTCAGTACTGATGTTCTGCACAGCATCTGGCTACCAATGCCTGACTCTGCAGCCGTAACCTCCCACCGTTTCCTTCGTAAACTTCCTACTTTAGACAAGGCGCTCTGCTTACTGTTCTATGAACGTGCATTTCAGTTTTCTGACTCCGTGCGTCTGCCTGGTGGTTCTTACCCTCTCAGAATAGCCGGTTCGTCTCTGTTGATTTAAATTCCCGCTTTTTGAGCCGTTAAATACCCGCTTCTCCTTTTGTATGTTTTGCAGCGAGCCCTAACTGACAGTCATGTCCATGGCACTGTGCTCACTGTCTGTCTATATTGTATTTTATGTACCTCTTGGATTTAGGGGTTCTTTTGGTCTCTTTCTTACCTCCTTTAGCTTTTCCTTCCTGCTTGCCTGGTTCTATTCATTCATCATCCACTCTTCTTTTCTTTTTAAAAAATACATATGTTTTTATCCTCACCCCAGGATATGTTTTTTTAAATATGCACACACACATATATATGCATACACATATATATGTATATGTACATATGTGTGTGTGTGTGTGTGTGTGTGTGTGTATACTAGAGGCCCGTTGCACGGGATTCGCACACTGGTGGGGGGCGTGGCCTGCGGGAATCTGCCCACCGTGGGAGCACTGCTCATCCCAGTCAGCCACGTGGCTGTGGACCTGCCTCTGAGCCGCTGCTCCCACTGTGGGAGCGCACTGACCACTAAGGGGTAGCTCCTGCATTGAGCGTCTGCCCCCTGGTGGTCAGTGTGCCTCATAGCGACTGGTTGACTGGTTGTTCTGGTCGTTCTGCTACTGGGCTTTTATTATATAGGATACATTGACTTCAGAGAGAGGAAGGGACAGGGAGAGAGAGATAGAAACATTGATGGTGAGGGAGAATCATAGATCGGCTGCCTCCTGCACGCCCCCTACAGGGGATCGGGCCCACAACCCGGACATGTGCCCTGACCGAGAATCAAACCCCAAACCTTTTGGTGCACAGGATGATGCTGCAACCAACTGAGCCACCTGGCCAGGGCATAATCCATTCTTCTATCAGCCAAATCCCCAAATATCTCTTCTGTGCCTACTGTGTGCCAGTCACTCTGATAGGCACTGGACCTACTGTGCTCTCACTGGTAGGCAGCCAGTACTCCACATCTCGTGTACAAGCGCGTCCCACCCTCATTGTCCTCATGCTATGCTATGCTATTCCTTATTAAAGTCAGGGAGCCTGTTTTCTTCATGATTATGTCCTCTGGTGGATCTAGGACATTCTCTGGCAAATGATAGACTCCTAAGGGCTTTGTTACATCTTGTCTTTGCTGCTCCCCCCACCCCCCAATTCCACTAAGGATGTTTAATTAAGATAGCGAGTTCTAAATAGACGGCATTTTAAGAGTGTTCCTTCTTGAGCCTCGGTCATTGTCACTGGGTTGTTAGCTGCCACAGCGCGCGGACCACGTGGTCTGTTTCTTTTATATCTTAATACGGAATGTTGGTCAGAAGCTGTTCCCAGACTTACTGGCCACTCGGAAGTGGAGGCCCCTGGAATGACAATGAGGGGAGCGGAGTATGCCTCCGGGTTTGGCAGATCCCAGACCCTCTCCAGCCCTCAGTTAGCCTCTGACATTGTGATGGTAAATCCTTGCTCGGCTTCACAAAGCTGAGAGGAGATGTGGAAATGGCTGTCCTTTTTTTTTTAAATGTATTTTTATTGATTTCAGAGAGGAAGGGAGAGCAGAGAGTTAGAAACATCCATGATGAGAGAGAATCATGGATCGGCTGCCTCCTGCACACCCCACCCTGGGGATCGAGGCCGCACCCCGGGCATGTGCCCTGACTGGGAATGGAACCGTGACCTCCTGGTTCATAGATCAACGCTCAACCATGGAGCCACGCCGGCCGGGCATGGCTTTCCTTTTGTAGTTCTGTCCAAATAAAAGGTTTTCTAGTTTTCAGAGTATCGCTGCTCACCCGCCCAACAGAACCCCAGTGCAGGGACTGATGATTGTACTTCTTCCTTGTGCAGAGGGTCAGCGCATTTGTTTGATGGTAAACAGTCCCCTTACCATGTTCTCCTGGCTGTTGTTTCCGGGTGTATCCGGCCGTGTGGTTTTTGCTGAGCAATGCAAAGGAGTATTTGTAGAGAGTGTCTGAAGGCAAAGCTGACTCTACACGACAAAGGTAAATACTCTTCATTAACGAGGGTATGTAAGTGTATGTGGGGGAGGGGATTGGTGCAGAAATAATAGAAGAATATTCATGATTAGTAAGTTCCCTGACTCTCATTGGATGAATCTTATTATTTACATGAATTTAATACACTTAGTAAAAACAATGAAGGTTTTTTCTTAAAACACACTCACACACACACACACACACACTAGAGGTTAGGAATTATAGGATGCAGAGCCTCAAATACTGTATTACCTTCTATAATAATAAAAGCATAATATGCTAATTAGACCAGACGTCCTCCCAGATGTCCTTCCGGATGACCTTCCAGACAAAGCTAGGGCTGCCCCGGTCCCTGGTTGCCTGCTGATGGCCAGAGGAAAGCCTGGGTCACAGGTGCCAGAGAGAAGCCGGTGCCAGCAGCCGGGGGAAGGAAGGCCTACTCTTGCACGAATTTCGTGCACCGGGCCTCTAGTATTGATATAATTGAAATCCATTGAATATAGAAAATAACTTGGTGGCTAAAGATATTTTAATCAGTGTTTGCCTTGCTTATTTTACTTTTTTTTCAAATGCTTTTCAAATCATACTTTTTTCTAATGCTTTTAGATTGTGGATACGTTTTTCTGATTTTATTGTTTACTTATGATTTCCTCCCTTCAAGTTGAACCAAACTTTTATTATGTCATTTACAAGTACCGAGCCTTTGAGCTATAACTTGATAAAAATAATAAAAATAGGTAACACCTATGGGGCACTGTGTTAAACCCATGTCAACCCATAATTGTTGGTGCCAATTCACTGCCAACAGAAATCTCCAATTCGGGGTTCAGTGAAGGAGACTTTACTCAGTGCACACAGCTCCATTGTGACGCATCAAGGCTCTGAGGTGGCCTTAGGTACAGTGGCATTGGGCCAGGCAAACCAGTTTTCAGTGTTTGGAGGAAAGGGAACATGCACTCCCTGAGCCAGAGAGCACCTGACTTATATACACAGAATGCTCCATCCCTGGTCCATGATTGGTCCATCCTCATGCAAATGAGGGCTCCAAATCCTCACAGTTTGATTGGTCCAAAAGGCATTGTCCTGATTGGTCAGAATGGAGCCACTCTAATTGATTGGTGATGCTGCTGCTAGGGATCTAGCTGGGAGGCTCTGATTGGATGGGGAAAGCCTTGGTCCTATTGGTTGAAATACAATCCCAGGAGCTCCTTTATAAGGGCTGGCTCAGATGGCAGAAACAGTCAGGGCAGGCAGTTCAGTGCTGGCTTCTCTCTGAAGTGGCTTGTGTGGGAGGCCCCTGTTTAGAAATGCCTGCTGGGCTCTGCCCTTTAATATCGAGCCCAGTTAGCCACCTGGAGCCCTTCTCATTAGGTATCTTTTTTTCTCAGGGTTCACATTATAGGATTATTTCGCTTAATTCTCATCACACTCCTAAAAGGTAATGAGTATTCCACTTATAGAAGAGAATACTGAGGCCCGAGAGAGGTTGACTAACTTGTCTATGGCCATAGTTATGTTGATGTAAGAATTTCCAAATCTGTAGAGACTTTTATAAAAGTTTATTGGAGCCAAACATGATATGCCTGGAAGCAAGATCTCAACAGGCTGAGAAAACACTTCTTAGAATAGCACTCCACAGCTTCTTCTTTTTTTTTTTTGTATTTAGATTTGAGGGAATGTAAAGAAGATTATATGAAGGTAGGAAAAAGCAAGACAGGGATTGTATTACAGGATCGTTTCGGCCCCCTTAAGCTGATATCTTTTTTAGGTAAATCTCTCCATTTCTGTAGGTACTTACATGTCAAAGGTCCATAGGAATTGCACTCTGACTGTTGTGGCGTTTGTCAGACTTGGAGGTGTTATGAGTGGGGTGCCCTCTGTGTCCCCACCTGGTACTGGTGGAAGCGGAGTTCTTGAGGTGCTGTGGGGAAAGGAATTTCCTGAGGCCTCCTATGGAAGGATGAGGTATCCTGGAAAGCTTTTATTTCTGTGGAATGAAACCCCTGGGGTTCCAAGGTCCTCTGACCTCCATCTTGCCATGGAAAAAGTCCAGCCTTGTTGTCAGCGGGGCTAGAATCCAGTTTGGCTATAGAGGTGCACGGGTGAGTGTGGGTCCTGGAGCAAGCGAGAAGCAGGAGGGCAGGAGCAAACAAGCAAGAGAGGAAGAGTCCTTTGGCTCGGGGTTATAACCAGGAGCTCAACCAATGAGCCCTTTAGGATTTCATGTGCTCGCAATGGTGCCACCCCTCTCGGCAATTATTTCTGCGCCCAGGTTAGGCTGACAGACAAGTACCTTCTCCACGTCACCCCAACTTCACCCTGCATGCACCCATCTCCCTTCCCACAGTGATTTGCAAGGAATGGACTCGCGTAGTTCCCTGGGGAGCGTGAAACCGCGGGTTTCTGGTGAAGCTCCCCAAATGACCATGCTTACCATGTCTGGCCTCCCCTTCGCTCTCCTCCTATTTTAATATTAGCTAGCTAATTATGATCGTAGCAGAGGCACGATCACCTGCTAATTTTAATCTTCCTTTTAAGCCACTGTAACAAAGCTGAACTTAAGAGCAGCCCCGTCAGAACAGCTCACACACAGTCAGGGACTGCTACCCCAAGCAGGTACGTTCCTGGATTCCGAGAGAGGACTCTCCCAGGTTTATCCAATGAGAAGCCGGGAGCCAGTGGAACGCAAGGAGCCCCTGTGGGTACCTAGCAGGGAGTCTGGGGCTGCCGTGGGCCAGCCTGGGCTTCTTTTGAATCCTGCCGACTACGCCAAGTAGATGTCCATGTGAGACTGTCCAAAGCTCGAGAGATTTTTATAAAGATTTATTTGAGTCAAACAGAGGCTACTTCTGGAGGCAAGATCTCAACACACCGAGGTGGAATGCTTCCAAGAAATGACTCTTTGCAGCTTCTTTGGTGCGTTTGGAACTAGGGAGGGAGTGTAAGGATGATCACGGGAAGGTGGGAGAGAGCGAGGCAGGGATGGGATTACAGGACCTTTATGGTTACGTGCTCTCTTGAGGGTGGTCACACTTGAGAAGCAGAGGTTGGAAAGTGTGGTCACTCATTAATTAGAAGGAGAGGGAGGTCTGCAAGGGAGCATCTCAAAAGTGTGCTAACCCAGATGCACACAAACAACGGACGAGGCTTGCTGAAGGCCAAGATAAGCCTTTTCCTGAAGACATTATAGTCTGGGGTGTAACTGCCTTTGACGACCTGCCCAGTTAAGAATCCACGATCACATCGACCTGTGAGGTTACTCTTCGTCGAACTCCTTTTTTGCCCACACATTCCATGAGGAGGAGACAGACCATAGACCAGTGGTTCTCAACCTTCCTAATGCCGCGACCCTTTAATACAGTTCCTCATGTTGCGGTGACCCCCAATTTCATTGTTACAAGTTGAACATAATTAAAGCATAGTGATTCATCACAAAAACAATATGTAATTATATATGTGTTTTCCGATGGTCTTAGGCGACCCCTGTGAGGGGGTCGTTCGACCTCCAAAAGGGTCGCGACCCACAGGTTGAGAACCGCTGGACTAGACACAGGCATTCAAGGGCTGAGCTCTCTGAAGAAGGAAGGGGCATGATGGGAAAAAGAGCAGTTGGGAGGCCCTGGAGGCGGGATTCAAAGGTATTTACTTAGCATGGCACTGAAGTCTCAGGGGGTTATATTTCCCGTTCTTCCACAGCTATAATAATAAAAGCGTAATATGCTAATTAGACTGGACGTCCTTCAGGATGACCTTCAGACGAAGCTGGGGCTGCGAGGGCAGAGGTAGCCGCCGGGGCTGCCAAGGCCTACTCTTGCACGAATTTTGTGCATCGGGCCTCTAGTTGCTCATAATCCCTTTTGAAAAATTCTGGCTTGAAACGTATTTACTCATGTGCTCTCTCACACACACACACAAAAAACACACACACACATGCACATACATGGAAAGAGTCTATCTCCCTTATTTTTGGTTATGCACAATACCTGAGTCATAGAAAAGAACTAATTAGCTCTAGGGATGTGTCAGATGGGTCTACTGTAATGATAACTGGTCACTTGAGAATTAAGGGCTGAGGTTTCCTAGGCGTTTGGTTCCAATTAGGTTTAGGCAAGCTGAAGTTCTATAGGGAAAAAAGATCCTTTATTTCCCCCTCAAAAAACATCTTGGGAGACCAAAGAATGTTCTTTAGTGACTTAAGGGAATGGAGAAAACAGCGGCCTCTTGCCCTGCTTGGTCATGCCACAGATCCAAGGGAGATTTAAAATTAGTTTTGTTTTACAAACAAATATAGGAAGAGGCACGAACATTGCATTACCAGGGTCTTGACAGAGCTATTTATTATACATCTGAAATTTAGTTGTTGTAACTAAACTATAGACCTGGGCCTGGTTTCGCATAGCCCTAAGCTAAGAATGCCTTTTAAAAAATATTTTTAGCCCTAGCCGGTTTGGCTCAGTGGATAGAGACCGTCGGCCTGCGGGCTGAAGGGTCCCGGGTTCGGTTCCGATCAAGGGCGTGTATCTTGATTTCGGGCACATCCCCAGTAGGGAGTGTGCAGGAGGCAGCTGATCGATGTTTCTCTCTCATCGATGTTTCTAACTCTCTATCCCTCTCCCTTCTTCCCTGTAAAAAAATCGATAAAAATATATTTTAAAAATATATTTTTATTGATTTCAGAGAGGAAGGGAGAGAACGATAGAAACATCAATGATGAGAGAGAATCATTGATCAGATGCCTCCTGCATGCCCAGCATTGGGGATCGAGCC
>NW_005353435.1:1204432-1217087 GCF_000412655.1 Myotis brandtii
GAATCGAACATGGGACCCTTCAGTCCGCAGGCCGATGCTCTATCCGCTGAGCCAAACCAGCGAGGGCAGGGTATCCTTTTTTTAAAAAATGTTATTTTCCAATGACAGTTTGCATTCAAGATGATTTTGTATTAGTTTCAAGGGTACCACATAGTGGTTAGGCAGTTATATGCTTTTACAAAGCGTTCCCCCTGGCACTGCCAGTGCCCACCTGGCCCCATGCACAGTTATTGCAATGTTGTTGCCTGTACTAATTCCCTGTGCTGTTCTTTATTTTCAACCCCGGGACTATTCTGTCACTACCAATTTGTACTTTTTTTTTCCAGTTTGTCCTTAAAAATTATTATTATTTGTAATCCTCACCCGAAGATATGTTTTTATGGTTTTAGAGAGAGAGGAAGGGAGACGGAGAGAGAGAAACATCCATCGGTTGCCTCCTGCATGTGCCCCACCTGGAGATCAAACCCACACCCTGAGAATATGCCCTGACCAGGAATCGGATTCATCCATGACCCTTGGGTGCATGGGATGATGCCCCAACCCACTGAGCCACACTGGCCAGAACCCAATTTGTACTTCTTTTTTTTTGTTAATCCTCACGGAGGATATTTTTAGAGAGAGCGGAAGACACACACACACACACACACACACACACACACACACACACACACACACATCATTTGGTTCACATGTGCCTGGACCGGTCTGGGAATTGAGCCCTTGACTCTTGAGTGCATAGGCTAACACTCTACCACAGAGCCACACCCACCAGGGCCCACCCTGTACTTCTCAATCCCTTCACCTTATACACCCAGCCCCCCAAGTCCCCTCTCCTCTGGCAACTGTCAGTCTGTTTCTATTTTGTTTGCTCATTTATTTTGCTCTTGAGATTCCACATAGACGCGAAATCATCCGCCATTTGCTTGTCTCTCTCCGACTTATTTCACTTAGCGCAGTAGCTGCCAGGTCCATCCCTGCTGTCGCAAAGGTGAGATTTTTAGAGTCTTCTTAAATACCTTCGCCAAGCCTCCTTTCCTTAGCAGAGGGCCACTCTTGACCGGTAGCTAGCTGCTTTCGTCAGTATCTCTGACGTTGCTGGTCATGGACATCCCTGCAGGAGCAGCTCCGCGGGGCCAGTCTCGTTCCCGGTGGCCGAAGGTCTCCATGGGCCCTCGGAGGCCATTTCACTGCGCTCGTTACTCTTCTGTGTACAAACTATTGACATGACGCAGCGTTGCCTGCTTCCTACCCCAGCTGCCAGTCGCCAGGTGTTAATACTGTGGAACAGTAATCCACAAGGCCTATTCGTAATTCGTGACGCGTATCGGCGTCGTTGGATTGGATTAGCATTTTCCAGCCAGTGTGTCGCTAATCTGTCTTAGGTGCATGGCACATGTACTGCATTGGTTGTGATGAGTACATGGTACATGGATTTATCCTAAGAAGAGTGAGGGTTCGGTTAGCTCTGTGCAGAGTTGTTCGTGAGGCAGAGTGCTCATCCAGGCGGGTTAGCCCCATTGCTTCCACCCCTACCCCCTACTCTTACCGACTTCTTCACTGTATGTGCTTTAAATATATGTATGTATTTATATTTAAATATATGTATGGTGTGATGGCCGCACCAGTCAGGTCTATTTATCTTTACACTATTCTTAGTTAAAAGGGGGCATTTTTAGTCCAATTTTATTTTTAGTTATAAAATAGATTTATTTCATAAAGAATATAACAAGTGGATAGGTATCAAGATGTTGCAACTTGCCCAGCCGGCATGGCTCAGTGGTTGAACATCAGCCAATGAACCAGGAGGTCATGGTTTGATTCCCGATCGGGGCACATGCTGGGGTTGTGGGCTCGATCCCCAGTGGGGGGCGTGCAGGAGGCAGCTGATCCATGGTTCTCTCTCATCATTGATGTTTCTGTCTCTCCCTCCCTCTCCCTTCCTCTCTGAAATCTCTGCTGTTCGGTCTAATGAGCATATTAGCTCTTTATTGTATAGGATATTTTAAAAACTCTTATTTCTTTGGACTCCACCACATTTTTATTTCTACAATATGTAGTCATTTGTTCCAGGTTTCCACTCAGGGAATGGTTGTGTGACTGGGTCCCGAAGTAATTGGTAGCCAAGTTTTCATACATAGGCGTGTAAGCATGTGTGTTTTGAGATTATTTTACTTCCCAATCTACCATGTGACCTAGTAAATTTCTAAAATGTGCTACCTTTTGCATATTTTATTTTAGAAGACAAAGCAGGCGATTTCCTACCCAATGTTCTGAATTCAAGAGGATTGTTGCGGAAGTAGTGGGGTTCTGATTGTTATTCTCCCACCACAGAGTCTTCTGAGCTTAGAAGAAATGGTACCGGTACTTCTGTGGACTTTAGAATCATTCCCAACCATAAAGTGAATGGATGTTTAGAAAAATTGGTTTTTAAAAAACACTTTTTTTTTTTAAGGCAGTCACACTTTTTAAGGCCAAGGCATAACATTCTTCTTCGTGATATGTTTTGGCTTTCAGAACTTGGCAAACAGCGTTGGGTGACGCAGAATTCACTTTCAATCCATAGGATGGACTTTTATTAAAACGGGTGCCTCAGCCCAACTTTCCTCGCCATGATTTTTCTTACCCGTCTCCTGAATATGCCTTGAATATTAATTAGTTCTGTTGATGTGACTTGAATTTCCTGTGACCTTCCTTGTCTCTTTGCAAGAGCCAGGAGAAGAGTAGAATTGTGAGTCCCTGCAAAGTGGAGGTACCTTGGACCAAGAAAACATCATCCAGCCAGGAGCTTAGGGGTTATATCTTTCTCCCAATTTTTAAAGCACTTTGAAACCTGAATGATTTATTCCCTTTAAAAAATATTTTTATTGATTTCAGAGAGGAAGGGAGAGGGAGAGAGAGATAGAAACATCCATGATGAGAGAGAATCATGGATCGGGTGCCTCCTGCACGCCCCACACTGGGGATGGAGCCCACAACCCGGGCATGTGCCCTGAGCGGGAATCGAACTGTGATCTCCTGGTTCCTAGGTCGACCCTCAACCACGGAGCCACGCTAGCCGGGCTGCCACTGGCGGATTTAAGTGGGGGAGTACAGTGTGGTCAGATCCATGATTCAGAGAGAGCATTTGGGGTGAGGGGAGTATGGACTGGGGGTGCTCTATGGGGATGGCTTGGAAGCTAGGAGATTCTGAGGGAGACGTGCAATAATGCAGGAAGGGAAGTGGGAATGGGGGATGAAAAAGTGGGATTCTAATGATTCCTGGGTGAGTGATTGGCAAACTCCAGCGGACATTGGGCTCACCTGGAGGACTTGTTAACACCCACATCACGGGCTCCGCCCCCGAGTTTCCTGTTCTGGTTCTTCGGGTCTCAGGTGAAGTTGATGCTGCTGGACCAGGACCACACTCGGAGGAGCACTGCTTTGGGAGATGGGAGTGAGCCTGCTCCGGGGGTTGATGGATGCATATGAAGGTGAGGGACAGGGCAGGCGCAAGGGCAGGCCCAGGTTTCCGGCTTGTGTGATGGGGTAGAGGGGATGCTCCTCACTGTGTACAAAACAGGAGGAGCAGGTTGAGAGGACGGTTCAGTGTAGGTCTTACTGGGTCTGAGCATCTGAAAGACGTGCGGAAGGGATTGGTCATTTGCATCCAGGGGTTGGGGGAGAGATGGAGGACTTCAGCGCGTAGATGACACCTGAGGCCATTGGGCGCCTGTAGAGTGAGGAGCAAGAAGCGCCGGACATGCAGATGGACATTTAGGGGAAAGTGAATGGAGTGTGTGTGTGTGTGTGTGTGTGTGTGTGTGTGTGTGTCTTCAAGGAGACAGATCAAGAGGGGTTAAAGAGGTAGAACAGAAGAAAAGACGAAAAAAGTGCTATGTCAAGTGTTGTCAAGAAGTCAAGTAAGATTAAGACCAAAAAGTAATTGAATTTACCCAAAGTTATTGTGAATAACCTTGTAGAGAGGGAGTTGAGTGGGCGCCGTGGGCGCTGTCGGGATGGGAGGGCGAGGGTGTTGGTGAGGAGATGTAAGGTTCTGTCCTAAGTGCTTTGCAAATATTAATTCGTCTGTTCCTCATGACATCAGTACAGGTGGTTTTGTGTCGGGAGAAAGAAACAGGGGTGGGTTCTTGTGTGGAATGAAAGCTCGTTTCTGCTTCTGTTTTCTTTGTCTCTTTTTGTTAAATCACGTGGAGGTGCGGATGGGAGGGATTCAGTCAGAAGGAGATGGTGAAAGTTGGGGCGAGAAAGGAGAATCCGGACTGTTCTGCCCTGAGAAAGCGGGAAGGGATGGGAGGCTGGCCCAGGTGGGGGGTTTGGCCTGGGACAGGAGTAGGGACACCTGGGTGAACACAAACGTGGGAGGGAGGGTCCAGAGGGATGGGGGCGGGCTCTTTCAGGTGCATGCTGGGAAGGTGAGGCAGTGCTGCTGGCGGAGTCCTCCTCCGTGAACCAGGAGGTGCCACCTTCTGCACTGGGTGAGTGAGGGGTACGGGAGGCCGGTCTTTAAGAAGTATGACGGAGGGATGCTCAGGAGGGCAGCGACGTGGACGGTCATGGCTCTGTCCCAGCACTAGGGATGGCAAAGGTAAAACTTTGCATTGATCTCAGGTAGGCGTTTTTGCCCAGGTGGATACACCTTTTTTTTTAAAAAA
The DNA here is from genome assembly GCF_000412655.1 of Myotis brandtii. Lineage (NCBI taxonomy): Eukaryota > Metazoa > Chordata > Mammalia > Chiroptera > Vespertilionidae > Myotis > Myotis brandtii. The sequence goes on from NW_005353435.1 coordinate 1,209,085, forward strand.
AAATATATATATATTTATTGATTTTAGAAAGGAAGGGAGAGGGGGAGAGAGAGATAGAAACATCAATGATGAGAATCATTGATGGGTTGGCTCCTGCACACCCTACACTGGGGGATGGAGCCCGCAACCCGGGCTTGCGCCCTGACCGGGAATTGAACCCTGACCTCCTGGTTCCTAGGTTGATGCTCAACCCCTGAGCCAGGCCAGCTGGCCAGGTGGGTGCGTCGTGATGGTTAGTGAGGGTGAGAGTTGAGGATGTTGGTGTGGGAGTGGAGGAAAGGGCGGGCTACAAGCTAGAAGACAAGACCAGAGGGCGTGGGTGGTGGAAAGCAGGGGAGGGAGGACTTGCAAGTCCGGAGGAGGAGAAGGTTGAGAGAGGATGCCGACATGTATTTTTCTTGGCAGGTAAAGTGGGTTTTGGTGATGACGTGGTTGAGAGTGTAGCCAGGTGAGTGGACGGCTGCCTGAGGTAAGGTGAGGGTCAGATCGCTTTCTGATGTGAAAACTGAGCCCAGGAGAGGGCAACCTGCCCCTCAAATGGTTCTGTGAGCCCTGGCCCACGGGGCTCAGTTGGTTGAGCGTCTTCCTATGAACTGAGAGGTTGCTGGTTGGATTCCTGGTCAGAGCAAACGCCCGGGTTGCAGGCTTGATCCCCAGAAGGGGGCAGGTAGGAGGCAGCCGATCGAGGTTTCTCCGTCTCCCTCTTCCTTCTTCTCTCTCTCAAAATAAAAATAAATAAATAAAAATATTTAACTATATTTTTATTGATTTCAGAGAGGAAGGAAGAGGGAAAGACAAAGAGACATCAATGATGAGAGAATCATGGACCGGCTGCCTCCTGCACGCCCCCTACTGGGGATCGATCGGTGCAACCCGGGCATGTGGCCTTGACCGGCATCGAACCCGGGACCCTTCAGTCCAAAGGCCGGCGCTCTATCCACTGAGCAAAACCAGCTGGGGCCTTAAAGAAAACTATTTTAAAAATAGTTTTGTAAGCAGCAGGCATGGGATTCAAACCTAAGAAAGCTGACCCCAGAGCTCTTCTGTCTCTCACTGAATCCTGTTGATGCAAAGGTGCATCCAGACACTCGGCCTTGTTCTCTTTCTCTCCGCCATCACTCAGCCATGAGCCGCCTTCATCCTGAGTTGGGGCTGATGTGGTGGCCTCCTTAGCAGCCTGGTGGTTCCATGTCCTTCCCCACGAAAAGGGTGATCATGTTCCACCTGCTGTAGATGCTTTGCTGTTAGGATAGCACCTAAGCTTCACGCAGGGTCCAGGAGGCCCTCCGCTGGCTACCTCCTGGCCGAGTCTGTGGCTTCGTCTCCTGTTTCTCTCTCCCACCTGATTTTGCTACCAGGGGAGCTTCCCAGAATTCTAATTCTTGGGCTCCAGTGTCAGAGTCGGATGGACTGGGTGTGAGGTTGGACTCTGGATACAGGGATATTTGATCAGCGAGGTTTGGGGCAGCCTGGCTCTAGAGAACGTGTTCTGTGGGTGTTAGTTGTGGCTTAGATGTGGGAGCTGCCCGTGGCCTTTTTCTTGAACTCCAAGGAAGTCCTGTCTTTGAATTCTCAAGAGTTTGTAGCTCCACTGCTGTGCTAGAACTAAGCCTAATGATGGAATGTTTTCCCTCGGCTGCTCATTAAGCCTTTGGCTCACTTTTTGTGTGTAATTAAGAAGCTGCTATGGGAGAGAGAGAGAGAGAGAGAGAGAGAGAGAGAGTAGAGAGAGAGATTTGGTCCAGGTAGTTCACAGAATCTTCAGTGGGACTAATGTTACCTTCCTTTAATTTCTTACAGGAACTCTCTCTCTGTTGAACTCTTTCATTGTTCTTGTTTGAAAAAAAACTTGAGAAATAGAAAAGGCAGATATTCAGACCTGGAAATGTAACCGAATGAAACTTATCCTAAAAAAATATTAAATTTAATCCTATATGATGTTGTAACACCAGGCAAAAATCGCCAGGGATTTTTCTTCCTTTTGCTTCTTCCTTTATATATTTATAAGCATGTTCTTTTGAAATATACTTTTGAAGTACAAGGGGTTGTGGAACATTGACGTTAGACAAAATGAAGACAGAATAAAATCAAAGTTTCCAATAACCCTATAGAAAAATTAAAAAGTTTTTTCAATAACCTTGTCTGTAGGGTATGCATTATAGATTAAGGAGTTACTATGAATGCACATATGGATAGAGATAAAATTATTTCTGTAGATTCGTTTTCACAGATATTTTAACATCTACTCTTGCCATATATGCCAAGTATTTCTGAATTTATTTGTAAGCCATTTAATTATTTAATTGTACATCAGGTGTTGTGCATAAACTAATAATGTTACATTATTCCATTTCTTTATCCTGTTGATTCTAAGCATTTCTTCTACAGTAAGTTATTCCATTGCAGGTTGATTTTTAGTCTCACGTTTTTTCCCAAAGAGCACATTGGGTTGACATTTCCTCTTCGCACGCCTCTCAGCTCAGCATATACGCAAATATAGCAACTGAGGTGCTGGATTTCAGTCAAAAATAGAACTCAGCCTCTTTTTTTTGTCATTTCTCCTCATTCATGCCCAGGGATCGAAGGATGAAATGTTTTGCTCTGCCCTCTGCTGGTGACTTCAAATGATGGCAAGGGAATTCACAAAATACGTAGTGCTCAATTCCAAGTTCACAGAGTGGCCGGGACATAGTTTAAAATTTCAGCCTCGCCAGATTCATTGTAATAGTTTTTATTTTTAAAGAATTATTAATTTTTATTGTTTTATTGGATATATTGGGGTGACATTGGTCAACACAATCACATTTCGGGTGTACAGTTCCATAATACATCATCTGCACACCGCGCTGTGTGTCCACCACCCCAAATCACGTTTCTCTGTTACCACTTGTCCTCCCTTTACCCTCTTCCACCCCCACCCCCTTCCTCTGGCAATCACCATCCTGTTATCTGTCTGAGTCTTTTTTAAAAAAAATATATGTTTTATTGATTTTTTACAGAGAGGAAGGGAGAGGGATAGAGAGCTAGAAACATCGATGAGAGAGAAACATCGATCAGGTGCCTCCTGCACACTCCCTACTGGGGATGTGCCCGCAACCAAGGTACATTCCCTTGACCGGAATTGAACCTGGGACCCTTGAGTCCGCAGGCCGACGCTCTATCCAAACCGGTTAGGGCATGTTTTTTTTTTCCTTAATCCCTTTACCGTTCTCACCCAGCCCCCCAGCCCTCTCCCCTCTGTGAGCTGTCAGTCTGTTCTCTGTATCTATGAGTCTGTTTCTGTTTTGTTAGTTGAGTCTGCCCGTTAGATTCCACATATAAGTGAAATCATATGGTACTTGTCTTTCTCCGCCTGGCTTGTTTCACTTAGCGTAATACTTTCCAGGTCCATCGATGATGTCGGAAAGGGTAAAAGGTTCTTTCGTTTTATCACCAAGTAGTATTCCATGGCTACTGGGGATGGAGCCCACAGCCCGGGCATGTGCCCTCACCAGGAATCGGTGAACCAAGACCCCCTTGTTCATAGGTTGACGCTCAACCACTGAACCACGCCGGTTGGGTGGGTTCATTCATTTTTTTTATGGTTTTCCTCCCACACACGTCCCAACCTGGACCCAAGATAAGTGGGTTTCCTGGCCTTTTGTGTCCGTGCAAGGAGGCTGTTCTGGCCTGTGATGCCACGGTCAGCCTGAGCTAAGTCGGTGCCTCAAGTACTAATCAGGTTTTAAAGGGACATCACCTTCCCATGGATATGGATGCGAGTCCAGGGAGTCCTCCTGCCTGGATTCTCTGATTTTATCATTCCCTGCAGGCCACGTGGCATCTCCACGTTCAAAGAAACCGTAGCTTTTTCTGTAAAAAAAGAGATGGAGGCAAGCATGGTTAAGAAAATGAAATGAGTGTGTGAAGGAAGGTGTGTGATGAATCTACGTTGAACTGGATAAAATGCTCTTTTCATGTTTTATACAGATGCAGATATTTACAGGGTGGGCGAAAGTAGGTCTACAGTTGCAACACAAATAAATGATGCAATAATCTATAATAATAAAAGGGTAATATGCTAATTAGACCGGATGGCCGAACAGCTGAACGACCATCCAGATGACCTACCCGATGAAGCTGGGGCCACGAGGGCTGAGCCTCTTGCATGAATTTCGTGCAGCGGGCCTCTAGTGAATAAATAATAATCCAAGAATAAACTCTGTGTTTTACCTACGCACAACCGTAAACCTACGAATGCCCACCCCTGCATACATGCATCCCACATGCACATTTAGGTTCGGAATGATGTTGTAACAGATCAGCCACATGGATGTCATTTTTTCGGTGGTTGAACGAATAGCTTTCACCTGTTTATTTTCATTTTTAAATCTAGCAAGATCAGCTTTACACCTGGGCTGCCGTTAGTCAGCCCACACACTCCCTGGACTACACGGAAGGGCGGTTTCCCAGGCGAGCCCCGTCTGCGTGGTCTCCCCCCGACGCCCCTGATGAGGCGCCCAGGGCCCAGGACGCCAAGCCAGGTAGGCCTGGAATGTTCTGAAGGCGTGTTGTGCAGACTTAAGCGAAGTGAGTCAGCTAAGAAGTGAATGGCTCAGCAGGTATTTTCTGGCCCAAAATAGTAACCAGCACTTGAGAAAAGTCACTACGATTGACGTGTCAAGAGGGCGTAGGCCTAACTAACCCAGTTTTTTTTTTTTTAAATATATTTTATTGATTTTTTACAGAGAGAACGGGAGAAGGACAGAGAGTTAGAAACATTGATGAGAGAGAAACATCAATTCAGCTGCCTCCTGCACACTCCCCACTGGGGATGTGCCCGCAACCAAGGTATATGCCTTTGACCGGAATCGAACCTGGGACCCTTCAGTCCACAGGCCGACGCTCTATCCACTGAGCCAAACCAATCAGGGCCGTAGGCCTAACTAACCCAGTTTTAAAAGGAACGTTGGCATGAGTGTCGGTCAGTATAAATGTGTCTTATCTACGGAAAAGCGGTCCTGTACTCAGAATACAAAAGTATAATCAGAAGATAAGCTGGGTGTTTTGGAGACCAATGGTTAAAGATAGATTTTTAGTTAGTTTTATTTTCTGATCGAAGAAAGGGGAAAATTGGATCTGTAGTAGATTGATTGCCTTCTTCCTTTCTAACCCAGAAACGCAGGCTGCTGTTTTGGAAACTCTGAAAACTTGCTCAGATGCTGTTCAACAGGTAAGAAGATATATTTTTTTAAATGAAATATATTTTTTCATTGATCTCAGAGAGGAAGGGAGAGAGAGAAACAATCAACGATGAGAGAGCATCATCGATCGGCTGCCTCCTGCTCGCCCCCCTACTGGTGATTGAGCCCACAACCCGGGCATGTGCCCTGACCGGGAATTGAACCGTGACCTCCTGGTTCATAGGTTGAGGCTCCACCACTGAGCCACACCAGCTGCGCTAAAAATTTATTTATACATTCTCCCAACTATGCTTTTGAAAATAACTTGGCGCTAGCAATTACTGAGTAATTAAGAAGTCAGATGGGTATCTTCTCTCGAGTGTGGTCTAGTAGAAAACAAGAAGACATACTGGGTTCTAGGCGTAATTCTAGCCCTACTTAGTGTGTACACATACCTGGGCTACTTGGGACACAGTGTTCTTCTCTGTGAAGTTACAGACTTTGGCGATTTTTGAGGATTCAATCAACGAGAGAGAGCATCATCGATCGGCTGCCTCCTGCTCGCCCCCCTACTGGGGATCGAGCCCACAACCCGGGCATGTGCCCTGACCGGGAATTGAACCGTGACCTCCTGGTTCACAGGTTGAGGCTCCACCACTGAGCCACGCTGGCTGCACTGAAAATTTATTTATACGTTCTCCCAACTACGCTTTTGAAAATAACTTAGCGCTAACAATTACTGAGTAATTAAGAAGTAAGAGTGTCTTCTCTTGAGTGTGGTCTAGTAGAAAATAAGAAGACATACTGGGTTCTAGGTGTAGCTCTAGCCCTACTTAGCCCACATACCTGGGCTACTTGGGACACAGTGTTCTTCTCTGTGAAGTTACAGACTTTGGCGATTTTTGAGGATTTTCCAAGTGTAGAACGATTTCCCTTTTAAAAAGAAGCTGTCCTGCCTCATACATGGCAGTTGTGCGCCCCCTGGACGAGAAATGAGGATATAACCCGGGTCAGGAACTTCGATTTATAATTCACTGTGCTTTCAAAAAAACGTCATTAGGTTGGTCATTATCCTCAGAGTAAAGACATTCTTAAAAGAGTGTCGTCAAACGGGGTTTCCCGGCGTGTTCTCGTCAGAGCGGAGACCCTTGGAGACGTGTGGTGACTCAGCCGATGGTCATTTAATTGATCTTCTAGTGATTAGCCAATAGTGATGAAGATGAAGCAAGATAAAAAGAGGTAAAGAAATACAGTTAGAAATAAGTGAGGAAAATAGTGCCCTCAAAAATATTCTCTCATTATTTTTCCAGCTCAAACAGTTTTTTTGAGGCCCAACTAAATTGTGATTTGAGATTCTATATTGGATTTTTTCCCAAATTCTTATTCCCGAGGCATAGCTTCCTGAGTTCTTTGTTGGATATGATAACGCTGAAGAAAACTCGGACAAAAAGTCATCTGTCTTATCGATTGCGATAAAGCACGTGTGACAGCACTGTCTATGTCACGATCCCAGCTGTCATAATGTAACCTATATATCCACCTGCATAAAATTGTAGTGGTTTTCTGTTTTCCTCGCGCTGTCAACCATGGTAAAATATATTGTAATAAGCAGGACACTCGATGAGCTGAGTGATTTCAACACATCTGATGTTACGGCTCAGAAACCCAAGGGTGAAACCGATTGATTTAAATGTCACACCTTCTCTTCTTGTGGTCACTGAAGGGTCTAGACCAGTGACGGCAAACCTTTTGAGCTCGGCGTGCCAGCATTTTGAAAAACCCTAACTTAACTCTGGTGCCGTGTCACATAGAGAAATTTTTTGATCTTTGCAACCATAGTAAAACAAAGGCTTATATTTTTGATATTTATTTTATATATTTAAATGCCATTTCACAAAGAAAAATCAGCCAAAAAAATGAGTTCGCGTGTCACCTCTGACACGCGTGTCATAGGTTCGCCACCCCTGGTCTAGAAGCTGGAAAATGTAATGAACTAATTGAGAGGAAAACATTTGTGGGCCATTGAGGATATTTTTTCCATGGATTTTTAGAGAGAGTGGAAGGGAGGGAGGGGGAGGAAGAAGGAGAGAGAGAGACATTGATGTGAAAGAGACACATCAATTGGTTGCCTCCCTGGGATTGAACCTGCAACCCAGGTACCTGCCCTTCACTGGTCATGCAACCCGTGACCCTTGGGTGTGGGGGTGGATGCTCTAACCACTGAGCCTGCCGGCAAGGGCACAACAGCAACAACAACAAAACCATCACCCAGCACTATGCCATTTATAAGAATCAGGCGTCAAGACAGGTTTGAGAGGCGTAGAGACCGATGAGCCCCGCTGGACGTCTTAACCTTGACTCTAACGTTGGTGGGCCCACTCGTGTCCATGTTACTCAGTGCTTCACTCCTCTTTTTTTTTTTTTTTTTAAGTCCCTTTTCTTTTTCCTGTCACTCCCCTTGCCCTTCCCTCCTCGGTCACTAGATGGCAGGTCTGCATCTCTGTAACTGACCCCTGCGGGAGGGGAGGGGAGGGGAGGAGCGGTGTTCAGCGCTGGGCTGTGGGAAGGATGGCGTTTTCTGGTCCCTCCCAGGGACCTGCGCATCTCTGCGCGGTGATGCTGGGGATGCAGGACCTGCTGGGCTGGCGCATGCGCATGCGCAGAGCCCAGAGCATCTCTGCGTTCGTGTCCAGCTGTGCGCGCAGGCACCTGTGCTCGCCATCCGAGCTCCCTGGGAGTTATTGAATGAGTTTTGACTTGTGCTCTCTCTCTGGAGTTAATAATGCAGAGAGAGCTCCATATCCCTAGGAAAACCATGGCTCACGAAGCCTTTTCTTCCCT
>NW_005353435.1:1217204-1238533 GCF_000412655.1 Myotis brandtii
GTGTTGCCAGGGAGTCTGATGCTTAAAGCAAATGCAGCTGCTAGCCCTGCCCCCGGCTTCGCTGTGGCCCCTGGAACGAGGAAGCTGGGAAGCGAAACTGCATTCTCAGGACCTCAGTTTACCCATTGGTTTACTTTATTTTTTATTGATCTCAGAGAGGAAGGGGGGGGGGGGGAGAAGCCCACAACCCAGGCATGTGCCCTTGACCAGAATCGAACTCGGGACCTTTGAGTCCATAGGCCGACACTATCCACTGAGCCACACCAGCCAGGGCTGTATACTGATTGTTTTAATATTAAGTAACATGCTCTGAAAATCTGCCGTCTAAAGAATGATTTTATAAAACTGAAATAGGACTGCCTTTCAAGCCGGTTTTTTGAAAAATATATTTTATTGATTTTTTACAGAGCGGAAGGGAGAGAGATAGAGAGTCAGAAACATCGATGAGAGAGAAACATCGATCAGCTGCCTCCTGCACATCTCCTACTGGGGATGTGCCCGCAACCCAGGTACATGCCCTTGACCGGAATCGAACCTGGGACCCTTCAGTCCGCAGGCCGCCGCTCTATCCACTGAGCCAAACCGGTTTCGGCTCAAGTCAGTTTTTTATTCTTTGGCCCCCGGGGTGCAGGCTCGATCCCCAGTGAGGGGCGTGCAGGAGGCAGCTGATCAATGATTCTCTCTCATCATTGATGTTTCTGTCTCTCTCTCTCCCTCTCCCTTCCTCTCTGAAATCAATAAAAAATATTTTTAAAAAGATGTGCTATGATAGCCAGTCATGCGTCCTAGAATGCCAGTCATGTAGCCTTAGAATTTACCAGAACTTGACAATCTGAATATAACTTTCATATAATTAACGAGAAAAATTAATTACACATCTCACTAGCATTTACAAAGTAAATGGTTGCAGTGTTAACTTACCAGTAAGTGGCTTTGATATTCTAGTCTCTGAAAGGATCTTGCTGACATAAAATAATAAAGTTTCAAAGACGAACAAGTTAAGTTTTCGGCAAAAGCTTTCTTTGAGTGTATCTTGGCTTCCTTTTTGACAGTTTTAGCCTTAACGTTATGCTAATGTTTTCCTTTTTTTCTAGGAATCAGATAATCTTGTATTTAGAGAAATATTTGGGGCGAACATTTTATTTTTTCATGGCAACTTGCATTCTGTGAATGTGTAAACAATTTGTGAGAACTAGCCATCACCACCCACGTATAAGATTATGCGGGAATGGAGGAATGTTGGCCGACCGATTGCACATACTGTCCAGCCAGCGCAGATGGCAGCCTCCACCACTTAGAATGGTTTAGACGTTTGAAATAATACTTTTAAGTACAAATCGTATTGAAATTGGCAACCTGTAAAGTATATTACATTCTGTGTTGTCTCTCTATAATAGATGCCTGTTTCCTGCATTTGTAAGGATGTACCCATTAGATCAATTCTGTCCAAAATTACGAAGACACTTTTTTTCCCTTTTAGAAATGCATTCATTTTAATTTTTAATAGTGAGAGACATTAGCCTTGGGGAAACGCACACAGTTCCTGGAAACGCTGTGAGAGTCTTTTCGAAAAGTGTAGAAGAGAGAGCAGTAGTCCATTTCTCTCGTGTGGAGTGCTCTGAGGAGCTGATGGGCCTCTTGTCGAGTTGTACCCTGAAGGGATGGGAGATTAAGTACCAGGCCCAGGACACGAGGGAGCAGGCTCCCAACCCCAGGTCTTTCCATGGACAGCGGAGCGCCTGGCAGACGCTTCGAGATGAAATCCGGGCTTGTCTGTGGGTGGGCCCTGAGAGGAGGGAGGATGTTTGCTGAAATGGCCAGAGAACAGACAGCATTTTTCTTCGATCATGTTTACCATGTAAGTTTTTTTTTAATAAACCTCTGGGAAAAATTCTATATAACCCGTGTAGAAATCAGCTCTTCCTGCTGACAAGCAAGGCAGCCTCTCTAGAGAATTCTACAGACAGCGTCTTGGCGGCGGTGACTTGGTGCTGATAGCCCTGGATAAGGAAGGCCAGATAAGATTCTTTGAAGACGCTTAGCTGCCTTCAGAAGCAGAAACCCTGCATCCAGCTGGCTGCTCTGTAAGAATGGACGGCCAGCCCTCCTTGACAGGCGAGGCCCGTGGTCGGCAAACTGTGGCTTGCGAGCCACATGCGGCTCTTTGGCCTCTTGAGTGTGGCTCTTCCTAAGCCTTAGGAGTACCCTAATTAAGTTAATAACAATGTACCTAACTATATAGTTTAAGTTTAAAAAATTTGGCTCACCAAAGAAATTTCAATCGTTGTGCTGTTGATATTTGGCTCTGTTGACGAATGAGTTTGCCGACCACTGGGCTAGGCAGGCAGTTCGGATTTGACATGAGCTTCATTGCTGTTTCCCTGGGATGGACGAGGAGGATGGTCACCTTGATTGAGGGCTGGGGTTTTGCAGGTAAAGATAGAGCCGTGGAGAGGAATAAAGATTTTAGCACATGGAGTTTTGTTCTCTCTACAGTCAGGACTATGTAACAAGCAGCTAGTCTCACCCCCAACTTGCCCCCCATGTTTTCTGTCTATAATAATTATCTCTAGAAAAACAATTCTCTCTCTGAAACCTTCAGAATGGTCAAGAGGTCGTTGGGGAAACTGATGACGTTCTCAAATACTACAAAAGTTGACCATCTTTTTATAAAAGATGTCCTATATCATGGCATTATATGCTTTTTTTTAAAAAATCTGCACCAATGAAAATGAACAGGAGTCTTTTATTTTTCATCCTCGCCCGAGGATAGGTTTATTGATTTTAGAAAGAGGGAAGGAGAGAGGGAAGGAGAGAGAGAGACAGCATGCATCGGATGTGAAAGGGAAACATCGATCATTGATTAGTTGCCTCCCCTATGTTCCCTGACTGGGTCACTATTTTTCACTAACGTCTATACAAATATATAAAGTATTTCAATACATAGCTTGGGAAAGCACGCCAGATATTCTCTAAATTGTCCATGGTAAAAGAAATAACCACAATAAACAATTATTTAAGAAGTAAACTAGGTTTCTTTTTAATTTCTTTCAACAACAAGGGTTACTTGAACCATTTAGACATGAGGGTGACCCATACATTGCCTTAGGCAAAACGTTAAAATCGGAGTCAACATGACATACATGGCCTGAAACGTGTGCATAAGGTGTATGCTCGTGCCCATAGGGATATCTACAATATTTAAATCTATTTTTTGCTTAATTCTGTCCGTTTTTTTGGAGTATTCCTTACTTTCTATTTAACTATGTCTTTGTTGCCTTCAGGAAGTTACAGACATTGGATCTGAGGGACAGGCCACTGTGATTCAGCAGCTGGAGCAGACCATTGAGGATCTGAGGACCAAAATAGCTGAACTGGAGAAGCAGTACCCTGCCATGGACGCGGAGGTGGCCGGCGGCCGTCTTGGGGTTCAGAACGGAGAGGCACCCTCGGACGATGTCTGTCTTGCAGCTCTCAGGTTAGGAGAAGAGCATGGCCGGCACCAGAGGATTTTACAGGCCAAGTCCATCCAGACGTCCCCGACCGAGGAGGGCGGGCCACCCACGCGGCCTCCTGCCACGACACTGCCAGAGGGCCCCTCACCGTCCGGACCTCAGACAAAATTCTGCTCAGAGATTTCTCTGCTGGTGTCTCCAAGGCAAATAGTGCAGCTGGATGCCCATCAGCCGGTGCAGCCTCCACCGCCTCCACCCTTGCCCTGGGCTGAGGGTCAAGGCCAGGCCAGACCACAGTCTTCCCAGCCTTCTCTTCAGACTGAGTTGGACACCAGCCATGAGCAGTCTGTTGCATCGCCCTCTGGACACAGCCTCAGCGTCCCACCCCCACCACCTCTGCCTTGCACAGCGTCTTCCGGCTCCACCTTTGGTGTGGGCACGGGGGCTCCCTCCCCTCCCCCACCCAGTACACCTCCTTCTATGCCTAGTACGCAAATGCTGCCGCCCCCTCCCCCACCTTTGCCTGGTGAAGAAATACCTCCTCCCCCTCCTCTTCCTGGAGTGGGACTACCCCCTCCCCCACCTCTTCCTGGGGTGGGAATACCCCCTCCCCCACCTCTTCCTGGGGTGGGAATACCCCCTCCCCCTCCTCTTCCTGGGGTGGGAATACCCCCTCCCCCTCCTCTGCCTGGACTTGGGGTTCCCCCACCTCCTCCTTTGCCAGGTGTGGGTATCCCACCTGCTCCACCTCCCCCTCCTGGTCCTGGAACTGGCATCCCCACAGCCCCACCGCCACCTGCTCTGCTTCCTGGCCCTGGTCCCCCACAAGCCGGAGGTAGCACTTTACCAGCACCACACGTGTGCGGATTTCTTCCCCCGCCGCTGCCAACCGGCTGGTTTGGATTAGGGATGAGCCAGGACAGAGGAAGTAGGAAGCAGCCCATAGAGCCTTGCCGGCCCATGAAGCCTCTGTACTGGACGAGAATTCAGCTGCACAGTAAAAGGTAGCGTGCATGGGGGCTCAGCCCGGAGTGGGAACACGCCTCCCCCACCTCTTCTTAATTCCCTCTTTTTCATTCAGAGTATTCCTTATTTTCTATTTAACTCTGTCTCCGTTGCCCTCAGGAAGTTCCAGGGAGGTACTTTCCTTAATAACTCAGGAAAATGACAATTTAGTGCCCTTTTCAGTACTGTTCTAAAATTTGTCTGTAGATTTTTAAGTCAATATTTAGTGAAACAATCTGTTATTTAAAATTCTACTTTCTCAGAGGTATCAGAAGGATAGAACAAATGGCATATATGTATCAATGCATACGGTGTACAGATACCTGTCTATCTAGGTATTGATTGATCTTTTAAAGATGGAAGGGTATGGATTTACTTAGCCTGCCTGCTCTATTGCCTCACTCTGACAACCGCCTTATCCATGTGAATCAAACCCTTACACGCACGGACTCGCGAGGGTGCTGTTTGCATGTGTTTGGAGGGACGGTCTTGTTGTAGGGTTGCATTTTGTCTACAGTTGTCTTTTTCCACACAAATGTGCTACACAAAAATACACGTACCCACTCCCTGGGTGTGAGGTCACTCAGCTTTGAGAATTTTATGGCCCTTTCATAGAAGATGGGTGGCACAGTGTGAAGTCTTGATGTCATAGTTGGGAATCTATAATAATAAAATCGTGATATGCTAACTAGACCGGACAGCCGAACGACCTTCTGGACAACCTTCCAGACGAAGCCAGGCTGCGAGGGCTGAGCCCCTTGCACGAATTTCATGCATCGGGCCTCTAGTGATATTTACAAAAGAACAGCTGCCCCCAGGTATGTGGGTGGCGTATTACTCATCCATGCACAGTCCATGGACTGTGTCCCCTGCTCTCCAGGACACATGGCTGTGGCATGTGCTGGTCCGAGAAAATACATGCACTTTGCAGGATTCCTTGAATTTGGCTTGTGTGATGTGGTATGGATTCAGAAGTAGGATATTCATCAGGCTCGTTCTCATTTTTTTTTTAATGTTTTTACTGATTTGAGAGGAAGGGAGAGGGAGAGAGAGAGAAACATTGATGTGAGAAACATTGATCGGCTGCCTCCTGCACGCCCCCTACTGGGAATGGAGCCTGCAACCCGGGCATGTGCCCTCACCAGGAATCGAACCAGCGACCTTTGGGTGCATGGGGTGATTGATGCTCAACCAACTGCACCACACGGGCCAGGGCCGTTTTCATTTCTCATATTAATATTTTTTTCTCTTTGCTGAATCATACATAGTATTGAAGGGGAAGAATGTATATATTTTGACTACTTCTAACTTGGTCACTAATTCTCTATGTAGTTGCCATTTACCTGTATATGTGGATGCATCTATTTTAAACTATGCCCCAAACTAATTTTATCCAGATATAGGAAGTGCTTTTTTCTTTTTCTTTTTAAAAACGAGTCTACCCTTTTCAGATGGTATTCCATGACTCTGTAGCTACTGTGATGTCAGCTAACAGCGGCATGATGGGAAGTGGTAGGGAGATGAGGTTGCTGCCTGGATCATAACGTGATTTCTTTTCTCGCCCGGGAATAAGAGTCAAGTCGGGGTTGCGAGATACCAGACATTTCCTGCCTTTATCACCCACACGGAGAGGGCTTTTATTTCTCTTACTAGAGGCCCGGTGCACGAAATTCGCTCACTGGGGGAGGGGATCTCTCAGCCCAGCCTGCACCGTCTTGCAGTCTGGGAGCCCTTGGGGGATGTCCAGGACCCCTTGCCCCTTACCACCCGCCTGCTCGCTGCTCCTTGCTTGGCTCGCTGCTCCTTAGCACTGCCATGGAGGTGGGAGAGGCTCCCGCCACCGCCGCTGCACTCCCCAGGTGTGAGTCCGGCTTCTGGCCGAGTGGCGCTCCCCCTGTGGAAGCTCACTGACCACCGGGGGCAGCTCCTGTGTTGAGGGTATGCCCCCTGGTGGTCAGTGCGCATCTTAACGACTGGTCGTTCTGCCATACGGGTCGCTTAGGCTTTTATTATATAGATGTTTGTACACACCGACTTGATCACGGAGCCTTCCTGGACGTTACGATTTCTAAGCAGAGGTTTCATTCTGTGCCGATGCTATTTTAACTTTCTCATCAGCGGTCTTAAAGAAAAAGAGTATTCTCTCCCCTCCCGCTTCCTTCCCCGTTTGCCTCTTCTGTTCCTTCCGCCGGTGCTGCCTTCCTTCCCGGCTTCCTCTCATCCTTTTCATCCCTCGGCCCTTCTTGTCCTCCCTTCTCCCTCCATGTGGCCTCTCACCAGCGCGTGTCACAGCTCAGGTTGCCTGTGGACGGTGCACCTGTATTAAACGCCAGCTCCTGGCTCCTTCAGTTGGTGTTTTGCTTAACTTTAGAGACTCTGGTGCTTCGCTGATCTGGGAAAAAATTGAAGAGCCGTCCATAGATTGCCACGAGTTTGAGGAGCTGTTTTCCAAAACCGCAGTAAAGGAGAGGAAGAAGCCGATTTCTGACACCATCTCGAAGACCAAGGCTAAGCAAGTGAGTACTTGGGCGTGTTTTCTCAACGTGGCCAGCGTTTCGGGCCTGATTGTGACCTTTCATTAAAAGAATTGTTTGGAAAGTTCATTAAGATTCATTACCTTATTCTGATCCTCTGTGAAAATCAAAATCTCATTCATGCAAAAAAGAAAGGAAGGATTTTTGCTCATTAATGGAATCTAAATTTTATTTGGAGCAGGGGACGGGGACGTGTGTTCTCAACTCGCCTTCCCTCCGAGGTTCCGCACTCTGTTCCCTGCCTCCGTGTCTCTGATCCACTCCGTTCGTCAGTTTATTTCGTTAATTAGATTCCACAACTGAGTGTGATCAGGTGGTGCTGGTCTTTCTCTGACTGGCTCATGTCACTTAGCATGATCTGGAAACAGCCCAAGTGCCCATCGGTAGATGAGTGGATAAAAAAGCTATGGTGCATTTATGCCATGGAATACTATGCAGAAATTAAAAAAAAAGAGAGAGAGAGAGAGAGGACTCTCTTACCCTCTAAGACAACATGGAGGGACCTGGAGAGTATCATGCTAAGTGAAAAGTCTCTATATATTTAAAAATAAAACGCTCCCCCCACCCAATTCTCCAAAGCGTTTCTAGGTGCTTCTTGAATCATTTATTCTCATTGCTCAGTTTTCTTCCTGGCAACATGTTCCATATATTTTGTTCCCTTTTTCCCCCAGGAAATATCGTCCCCTGTGTTCTGTATTTACCACGAGTATCCTAACCCTTATGTTCCCGAGTCTCTTTCCTTTGCTTGTTCTCTTACCTAATGTGAAATCATAGGCCACACGATGGACTTAAAAGC
Organism: Myotis brandtii; assembly: GCF_000412655.1. NCBI lineage: Eukaryota > Metazoa > Chordata > Mammalia > Chiroptera > Vespertilionidae > Myotis > Myotis brandtii. The sequence goes on from NW_005353435.1 coordinate 1,224,995, forward strand.
CTGCTTTAGATGTCTTTTTCATACACTTACAAACTTTCTTTTTAAGCCAGGCCACTGAGCTTCTAATGTTTCTAGAGGAACAAGTACCACGCTCTTAACTGTGCCGAACATTTTGCATTGTTTCATCATCTGCACTCTCTTCTGTATTCCATGCTGAGACTCAATGAGCATTTCAGTCTCGCAGCCGGCATCGCATGCAGAGTTACAGAATGGGTGTTCAACACATGACTCACTCCAAATAGCAATTAATTTCTGGTTTGTTTTGGGTTGGCGCTCTTTTTTCTTCATCCAACTGAATAAGTCATGTTTGCCATTCTCCGGCATACTAGTATGGTTTCACAGATTTCACTGCCTGTTTTAATAGTCATGCCGCTCCCCGCTCGTAATAGTCTTCTATAGGTTTTTCTTTTCACTGGGCCACCCAGGACTTGATGGAACATGTTATTGTCATCACTGTGTGGTCTTGCTGCTCTGCTCCTATATTTATTTTCTCTTTTCCGTGTTTACTTCCACCAACATTGTATTTTTAAACTGTGATCGTTGTCGGTTTCTGGTGGTTTAGGTATTGCCCTTGCTTCTTTTATTCACCCAACTTCCACGGACACTTAAGAAACTCGAGTGATTAGAAAAACTATTGCATAGGGGCCCAGCATCTTTTTAAATGTTCTTCTCAAAGCACGCGGATCCATCTCTCTTGCTAAGAGTATTTTATTGCATTTTTTTTTTAATGACACAGAAGTCATTTGAAGGGATGAACGTAGGATCTTTATATGAAGACTCTTGCTAAGGTTTGCAGGAAAGCTGACAGTTGAAAAGATGTTCCTTATTCTAGAAAGCTCTATGTAGTCGTCTTGGACTAGGCCCTAGGATCCCTTATTACTTAGGGGTGATACCATACTATTCCATCCCTCTTCTTCCTGTATTTTCACACAAGGAGGTGGAGGGGTCGGATCTAAAATATTGTGCATTGATCTATTCCCAGTCCTGACAACCCAAGTGGGCCATTCCCGTGATGTGATCAGAAGTGGGTTTCTGACAACTATCGGGTTACCTACCTGTGACGATCTGTGTATTTCATGGTCTCTTTTTTTTTTAAAATATATTTTATTGATTTTTTTACAGAGAGGAAGGGAGATGGATAGAGAGTTAGAAACATCGATGAGAGAGAAACATTGACCAGCTGCCTCCTGCACACCCCCCACTGGGGATGTGCCCGCAACCAAGGTACATGCCCCTGACCGGAATCGAACCCAGGACCTTTCAGTCCGCAGGCCGACGCTCTATCCACTGAGCCAAACCGGTTTGGCTCATGGTCTCTTTAAAGCAGCGGTTCTCCACCTGTGGGTCGCGACCCCTTTGGCGGTCAAACGACCCTTTCACAGGGGTCGCCTAAGACCATCCTGCATATCAGATATTTACATGACGATTCATAACAGTAGCAATATGACAGTGATGAAGTAGCAACAAAAATAACGTTATAGTTGGGGTCACAACATGAGGAACTGTATTTAAAGGGCCAGAAGGTTGAGAACCACTGCTTTAAAGCCTGGGGTGAGTCACCTTTTGGGTGGCTGAAGAGATGTGGGTAGGGATAGAATTGCTACTGTGCCTGAATTCATCCCCACCCCCCGCCCTGGGTCCTTTAATTAATAAGGCATATTTAACGCATTGAGAGTTGTGATCATCGGTTCATTACTTTTCATTCATTCCAGCCAGACTAGCCTTTAACCCATAGTGTCGGCTGGTTTTTCTAGGTGTGTGTGGGGGTGGGGGGGCAGGAAAAAAAGGCCGATGACAGCCATCCCCCCTACCCTCGCCATGCTTCCTCCCTTCTTCCTGGTGACCCCTGAAAAGGGGAGGAAAGGTGGGGGAGGGCCAAATGGTCCTCACTGGGCCGCCCTTCTGTGGGGGAAGATAGCCAGTATGTAGCGAACTTCCAGGAAAGGGGACCCCGTGGAGAAGAAAGGGGGCGAGGCCTTAGAAGGGCGAGTGAGCGCCTTGCATGTACGGACGCCAAGTGTGTCTCTTTCAGCCCCAGTCCGGCCTGAGTTTGCACGTGTGTTTCTCTTCTCCCCCAGAGACATACGTTACACTTGTCATAATTGTGCTGCTGGAGAGTAATCGTATGCCTTCTGCTTTCGATGTAGAAAAACCTTCTGTTGTTACCAAAAGGATATGTGCGTATCCATCTCCCCATAGATGAGTTCCCGTTAGAAATGGTGATGAGTCAGATGAGTATAATGCCTGTATTTCCGTGGTCCTCCTGAGGGAACTGGCTTCTTCTCTTCTCTATTGGCTAGCTTCCTGGCCCCATTCCCCAGCTGGGTTTGTCAAACCAATCGTACCGACTGCAATCAGTCTCTGTTCTGCCTCTACCTCAGTTACTAGTTTTTTGGCTTCCAGTTCAAAAATTGGAAAGGGAGGAAAAGAGGAAGCCTGCGATATTGCAATAAATCAAGAATGGTTCCTGACTGTCCCAGGATTACCTCCCCACCGCCCCCTAAAAAAAGCCTGGATGTCATTGTTACGTGACTAAATAGAGGGACTTCTAGGCCGTATCTGTCTGAGAGGAAGTTACAGAGTATTTTTAAAAATCACCATGATACTCATGAGCTTTCCTTTTAAAAGCATCTTTTTGCCCTGGCTGGTTTGGCTCAGTGGATAGAGCGTCAGCCTGTGGACTGAAGGTCCCGGGGTCTATTCCGGTCAAGGGCACATGTCCGGGTTTCCGGGCTCCATTCCCGGTGGGGGAGGGATTGTGCAGGTGGCAGCTGATCGATGTTCTCTCTCATCGATGTTTCTAACTCCCTATCCCTCTCCCTTCCTCTCTGTAAAAAAAAATCAATAAAATATATATTAAAAAAATTACATGTGTAAGAATGCTTACAGTAGCACTGGTGGTAATACTTCTAAACTGAAAACATTCCAAATATTCATCATGATTAAAATGGAAGAATAAATTGTGTTATAATGACACAGGGGAATAATATACAGCAATGAAAAATAATCACCTACCATTTTACTCAGCCATATTGGTGGATTTCATAGACAAAGCCCAATATCAACAGTACGTGTCCACTTATCTGATGTTAAAGATCAGACAGCAGCAAACTGTGTCAATAGAAGTCAGAATGAGACTTTGGGGGGGAAGTATTGATAGGAGAGAAGTATGAATGGAGCTTTCAGGGATGCTAGTCATGTTTTGTTTAAGGATCCGAATGATGATTACAAGTGTATATACATAGGCAAAAATTAAACTATTTACTTGAGTTTTCTTCACTTTATTATAGTTGTAACTAAATATTTGTTGTAAACAATAACTGCTTTAGAAAAACGATTATTGAAAAGCAATTTGATACTTTGGGACCATAGAGTTGGAAGATATCTTCCAGGAGATGAGTAATGAATGATTTGACTGTTGTTGGATGAGAATGTGCCAGAACGTACACAGTTAGCACAGTGTCTGTCCCTTTAAATGGAATTGTTGAAGGAAGGAAAAACGCTGGGCATACAATCCTTGAAAATGGTGCCGCCGCAAAGAACGCCATTTGTCTTTAAAGACTTAAAAAAAAAATCACATATTGAAGCTTTTATTCCCTAAGAAATGAGCATCATAAATTAGATCACTGACAAGTCAATGTTTATTTCTCTTTTACTTCCAAACTCTAGGAGGTCTTTGGGAAATGCACCAGTTGCTTAGCCAATATGTCATTTCCAGAAATAGATCGGAGACTTGCGAGAAAGCTGGAACTGTGTTCCTCGGATGGCTAGGATCAAATGCAATTTTCACCCTCGTCGCTCTTCACAGTGCGAAAGGCACCGTGCTGTTCAGTGGCTAGAGCCAGGAACCAAGCCTGTGTCTATAGAAGAGCCAAAAAAGTCACATCGTGCTAATGGCTAAGGGGCGGGAGGAAAAGCAGATGGTTGAATAGGCCACAAACGGGATGACCATTCACGGAATAACCAAACGTTTACGATGCAGTCTCTATTCCATAAACTGATGCTAGGTGGTCCCTCATTCCCAGAATATTTCATTTCTTCCGTATAACACTGGCCTTTTCAAAAATCAAAATCAATCACTGGTATTTTGTTGTGCTGTAACTACAAAGGAAGGGAACTTTTTTTGGGTTTTGTTTATTTTTCTTATTTTCCCTGAAACGCGTAACATGCAGGGCAGACTATTTAGACAGGGATTTCAATCTCAGGTTTGCTTTGCAGCCAGCAACTTGAAAAATAAAAGTGTTCTCTCTATGGTTTATCTGCCTTGAACTGTGTCTGATCGCACGGAATATTGAGGAATAGGTAGGGAATGAGGCCCAGTGTGTGAAAGTCCTTGGCCGAAGTAGGCTGTTCATACTGAAGGTTAGGGGTGGAGCAGGGCTGTGGCTCAGAACGTGAACTCGATGAATGTGTGACCTTGAACAGGGCAATTTAGCTAAAAAATGTGGACAGTAAAAGGCACTCCAGCATTAATTTTTTTTTTGGAAGTGATTACAAAAATCCATACGATATAGCCCTTTATTCTTATGTGCCAAGTAATGTTTTAGCAAAACATATTTGTCATAAAATACCAAGAATGCATGTAAAAATGGTCTCAGTAAGAGTCTTATTCATTTGGGGTTGCCAGTAACCTTATCATTTCATCTGTATCATATCTTTTATTTGTGATAGTTGACATCAGTCATCAAAATATGCTGATGTCCCTATTCTGTAGACACCTTTGATATCTAAATAATATCATGAAACATAGATGTTTTACTCACACTTTAATACTTCTAATCTTAGCCTGTGAATTCCCAGCTAAGAACGCTACATTACGTTAGTGGTGGAGATAGTGCAAATATCTATAAAACCAGATTTTTAGCAGGAATTCTGAAGAGAAAAATACAGCCCCGTGAACGTGCATGCCATTGGGCGGATGACACATAGTTTTTTGATTGGCAAGATGTTTGAAGTGATGAAGGGCCAAATTATATCTTGCATGTATGTCTTCTACATGACAAAACTGGCAAAATGCTGTGTCTAATGAATATAAAAGAGAAGGTTGTGTATTGTTTTAAATTCCAGGAATTTCAACATCTCTGTGTGTTTTCACTGTGCTCACAGAGTGGAAAGAGATGGGTAGTTGTGATAGTTCGTTTTAATTAGAAAAACATTTTATTTTAAGAGCTTAGTGGTATTTATGTTCAACTTTTTATTCCATGTTACTGTAATATTTTTAAAAAATACGAAATTTGGAAGTGCAACCTATTAGAATAATATTTTTATGAAAATATAACCTAATGTCATTTTTTCTTCCTCAGTTTACTTATGATCATGTTATACTTTTTATCGGTTTTGTTTTGTTTTGTCAGGATCATCCTAACTGCTTCAGTGTAAGCTAAGAAAGGAGAAGTTGATATCAGTAAGGAATTGCATTTCTAATTCTTTTACACTTGTCCCTTTAAATGAAAAGGAGAGGCCCGGTGCACGGATTCGTGCACTGGTGGGACATCTTGGCCTGGCCTCTGCCCTCTCGCAATCCGGGACCCCTCGGGGGATGTCAGACTGCTAGTTTCAGCCCCATCCCCTCAGGCCAGGCCGAGGGACCCCACTGGTGCACAAATCCATGCACCGGGCCTCGGTATGCATGTAAGATCTTTGGTTAATCTCTTCCCACTCTCGAGATTTATCCTGTTCCATGTTTCCATGCCTGGGTGTTGAGCATCTGCCCCCTGGTGGTCAAGTGCGTGTCATAGCTACTGGTCGAACGGTCGGACGGTTGCTTAGGCTTTTATATATATAGATATTAAAAAGCCCAATATTATTTCATGTTTCTCTGTCAGTGGATTCTTCTGGTGTATTGGGTGCTCTGTTATGTCAAGGATGCTGCACCATGTGTATGTGTGTGTAAGGGGAGTGTGGCCAACGGGGCCTAGAGCAGGGGAACAGGTGAGCTTTGGAGTCAGGCAGAGGTGAGTGGAAATCCCAGCCCAGCTCATGTTGTCATGGCTTTCAGCCATTTCCCATTCTTAGCCTTGCTTCCTTCTCTGTCAACGGACACACGTTAGTTAATATTTTGGCAGATGTGATTTGAGTACATTGCATACACCAAGCTAAGAGGCTGTTTCATTACTCTCTTCAACTTGAATTTATTTAGAACAAGCCTGTGGCTTTGCTTTGCTTTTTAAATATATTTTTATTGATTTCAGAGAGGAAGGGAGAGGGAGATAGAACATCAGTGATGAGAGAGGTCCATTGATTGGCTGCCTCCTGCACACCCCCACTGAGGAATATTCTACAGATAGGGGAATTGAGAGCCGTTAAAGAACTCGTCTAAAGTTACCTAGCTGCTCATTTAGGCAAAGACATGGGCTGAAATACAGATTTCTTACCTCCACATAGGCCAAATTATTGACTTCTAGCTTCTTAATCTGTGGGGGATGTCAGCTATCTCCCCAATCAGCAAACTACCTGTTTTGTGTCCCAGATTGTGCTGAGGCTGCCCAAGTAGACAGGCTTGTCTGGTGCCAACCAGATAGTCTGGAGATATCCCTCCTGGGTATGGTCAGTGTCAATGTCTTCTCTGGTCTGCAGGGCCTTGGAATGCGGTTGGATGCCTGTGAGGCCAGCCACCCTGCCCTGAAGCTTAGTGCTAATTGCAAGAGGAGAAGGTGGTAGAGTAAATAAGGCTGCAGGCCTCTTTTCTTGTGTGGGTTGACTTCAAAACCCACCCAAACCCTGATAACCTCTTGCTCTGCAAAATCTCATACAGGCATTCTTTACTTTGGAGTGTAGACTCGTTCGGATTTAAGATGTTTGCTGTTTGCACGAACTGGTATCAGGCAGTACCAAGAAAGCTCTTGGTTCCCGATTCTCATTGGGTCAAAAAAAAAATCTAGAGATCACCCCATCTTTCCAAAGGAAAACTATTTGAACCCAAATCAAAGTTGTGGGATGGCCCACAGGTTGTGTGTCTCAAGAGATCTTAGAGAACCAGCACTTTGTATGTTTGCTACACGATGGGGAGTAATCATTGTGTGGGTTGTTCTCTCTTCATTCTAGATTTTGCCAAACTTTATTTGGTTTATTCCTTATCATTTTCTATCATTGCTTATCTTCCTCTTGTTGGAATAAGCTCAGGTGCTTTTATAGCCTGATCCATAATAATAATAAAAGCATAATATGCTAATTAGACCGGACAGCTGAACGACCTTCTGGACAACCTTCCGGACGAAGCCAGGGCTGCGAGGGCCGAGCCCCTTGCACGAATTTCGTGCGTCAGGCCTCTAGTAAAATATAACTGCTAGTCATTGGGTCACTAACACCAACACCTTGCATTTGCAAGATGTTTTATACTTTAAAAAATTTTTTCTCATTATATATTCTGTTGTCTCAAGTTATGGGAATGTCACATATGGACTATTAAGTATATTCTACAGATAGGGGGATTGAGGTCTATTAGTTAAAGAACTTGTCTAAAGTTACCTAGCTGCTCACTTAGGCAAAGACACGGGCTAAACTACAGCTCTTTTACCTCCACACAGGTCAAATCATTGGCAATTCGAAGTCTGGGAGTTCTACCCTGTCTGCCTCCCTTCCATTCTTAAACCTCTTGTTTAGTTTGGGCTTCTTATTTCATATTTGCTCGTCCTCTCCTGTTATGTTCTCATTAGAGTGCTCTTGGCTGCTCTTTGTATCTGTTGCTCCTCGATTGTACTGTACTCCACTGGATATCCTGCCCTGTGCTCGAATATCTGTGTGCGAAACAGCAATTTTTACATCCTCTCCTTCTGCTTCGGAATTCACCGGTCCCTAATCTCTATAGCTGACTCTTCTTATCTTACCCTACTCCTTGGATGTGGCCATGTACCCCTCTAATCTAAGATTCAGTTTCCAGCAAGGATGTGTGTGTGCCAAGCCCTTTGGAGGAGAGCGGTGCGCGCTTCTTGACTGGGTGGGGATTAGGAAACAAAACCCTTGGTGTGGTTCTGCATTTAGACCAGGAGAAGGTTCCTCGGTGTCTTTCTGTAGTGCATGATTCTACCAGATCGTAAGAAACTGCAAGAAACGTCCAAGTTTTTGGTGTATTGGGGTGTCGTAGATATGATTTTATTTTCTTCCAGGGCCTGGTATGGCACCTGTTCAAAGCAGATGCGTGATTGACCATGTAGGATGCCAGGGCAGATAATGAGAAATTGTTTGCAACCACTGGAAAAGGACTTTGAACCGATAATGGTCTTAATTTCTTAGGAAATTACGTGAGAGGAAGGAAAAAGAATTAATTATTGTGTAGGATTAAACTCAGTAATTCCAAGTTTTTGGTTTATTGGGTGTCGTAGGTATGATTTTATTTTCTTCCAGGGCCTAGTATGGCACCTGTTCAAAGCAGATGCGTGATTGGCCGTGTAGGATGCCAGGGCAGATAATGAGAAATTGTTTGCAACCACTGGAAAAGGACTTTGAACCGATAATGGTCTTAATTTCTTAGGAAATTACGTGAGAGGAAGGAAAAATAATTAATTATTGTGTAGGATTAAACTCAGTAATGAAAAGTTGACAGGTATTTCATTCTTGAGCAAACATTTAAAAATGCTTTCCTAAGTGTCTTTTATAGCTATTTCTAGAGGCCCAGTGCACGGATTCGTGCACCAGTGGACTCAGTAATGAAAAGTTGACAGGTATTTCATTCTTGAGCAAACATTTAAAAATGCTTTCCTAAGTGTCTTTTATAGCTATTTCTAGAGGCCCAGTGCACGGATTCGTGCACCAGTGGACTCCCTCGGCCTGGCCTGCGCCCTCTTGCATCCGGGACCCCTTGGGAGATGTTTGACTGCCAGTTTTGGCCCCATCCCTGCAGACCAGGCTGAGGGACACACCGGTGCATGAATCCCTGCGCTGGGCTCTAGTCTGCATATAAGATCTTTGGTTAATCTCTTCCTGCCCTCCCCCCTCCCCCCTTCCCTCTGAGATTCATCAGTCTGTTCCATGTTTCCATGCCTATGTGTTGAACATCTGCCTCCTGGTGGGCAGTGGGCATCATAGCTACTGGTCAAGTGGTTGAGCGGTTGCTTAGGCTTTTATATATATAGATTATTGCAATGAAGACACTATTCGCTAGGTCTATTCCTAAGAGTGTCAAGCGCATTATCCTTCTGAATATCCACTACAGACTTTGAAGTTGATGCTGTCATTTTTTTTTTTTAAATGAGAGAACTGAGGCTTTAGGGTGTTGGAGTAGCTTTTCCAGAAGCCCCCATCCAGGCCTAGGAATCAGAATCTGCATTAAAAAAAGATCCCAGATGACCGAAGTGCCTAGTAAAGTTGGAGAAACACTGCTTTATTTTACAGAGTTCTTGTTCATGATCCCTACACAGCCCTGCCTCTCAGGGGAGTCTACGATAAACGCTTTGTTAAGAGGATTAGCTAACTCTGATGTGAATTCAGGTCATTGAAAATAGACTTTTTTCTTGGTTATATGTCCTAATTTTGTAGATTTCAAATTCGTTATTTCTGCATTTTCCGTTTTTTCAGCTGAGGGTTCTGAGATCATCTTTGGTTTTTATTTATTTATTTAATCTTTGTCGTTGAAAGTATTACATCGGTCCTCCTTTTCTCCCCTTAACCTCTTCCAGCCCACTCCTGTCTGCCCGCCCCCGCTCAGGCCCTCACCACCCCATTGTCTGTGTCCATGGGTTATGCATATATGCACACAAGTTCATTGGTTGATCTCTTCCCAGCCACCCTCCCCTGCCTTCCCTCTGAGGTTCAACAGTCTGTTCATGCTTCTATGACTCTGCGTCTCTGAAGGACCACTTTTTAAATCTCAGGCTGCAAATTATCAAATGTGAAGTTGTTATTTTACAGAGACCCAACTGATTTCCTAAACTATTACAAATCTTACTGTTGACTTACCCAGCTCTTAAGACTGGTAAAGCGCCTGCCATTGAGGGCAATGGGAACACTCGGGAAGGGGTGGTGTGTGGAAATGGTGGATTTTGAAGTTTTATAATATACAACCCCAGAGCTCTTTTCAAACCCTTCTTGAATACTTTATATAATGACTTGATTTGTTCCTTGTTTAGGATTAAACAACATGTTATTAAGCTTATCGTTGGCGTTCAAATAGACATTCCCCCTTTTCTTTCTTGAGCAGGTTGTCAAGTTATTAAGCAACAAAAGATCGCAAGCGGTTGGAATATTAATGTCTAGCCTCCACTTGGATATGAAAGACATACAACATGGTAAGTTTAAGCATAAAAATTCAGCTTTTGAATACTACTATGTGGGCTGAAGAGCATGCTGTTCGGTGGTAAAATGGTTTCAGACTTAGAGGTGCCGTGTACATTGAGGTTAGTATGTTTCCCCTAAGACTTAGGGCCTAAGTGCTCCCAAACTTCCTCTCATGCTTGTTGCTGGAACATTTACTATTCATGTGACTTTTCTGTTGTTTCTGTCTCATGATTCCCATGAGACATGTTTAGTCTGCATTAATATACATTTATTTATTTATTTTTAATATATCTTTATTGATTTCATAGAGGAAGGGAGAGAGAGAGAGAAACATTAGTGATGAGAGAGAATCATGGATCGGCTGCCTCCTGCATGCCCCCGAGTGGGGATTGAGCCTGCAACCCCGGTATGTGCCCTGACCGGGAATGGAACCTCGACCTCCTGGTTCATAGGTCAACGCTCAACCACTGAGCCATGCCGGCTGGGCAATAAATATTTAAATTTTAATTCATTAGAAGTACTAGCCTCACTGTCCTCTTTAACTAGATTATATCTGAGGTGTTGCTTCTAGATGCCATTGTCAAAGAGTGACTGATAAGCAGTGGTGAGAGGTGGGGACAGTGGGCGTGCCTCAGCCATTGAAAATACCTGGAGAAGACAGTCCACAGGGGAGAAAAATAGGTTGAGACTCGAGTCTCAGGTATTGGATGAAGTAACCTACAGAAGAGGAGGTAAACCTAGGATTTTCCGATAGATCAATTTCAACCACTGTAAGAATTACAAGGAAGCCGATATATATATATTTTATTGAATTCAGAGAGGAAGGGAGAGATGGAAACATCCACCATGAGAGAGAATCATTCATTGGCTGCCTACCAGGAAGCTGGTTTGGATTGTTGTTGTTTTAGGACTGTTCTGATGATTAGAGATGTTGCACAGAAGCCTGGATTGCCATATTAAGGGATGAAATGAAAACTCAAAACTGATCATTTATCTCCGATGTCTTAAAAACACTGGACGGGTGATGGGGCGTGTGCTTCCGGTCCTCCCGTTCTCAGACCATGAGATGCTCAAAGAATCACTGAAGCAGATTACGATGGATAACATTTTAGGATAGAGAACTGGTCTCTCTCCTTTCAGTTATGTGGGACGACGTATGGGTCCACCACTGGGCTCTTCTACGCATCGACAGATTGAATTATCTTTTCTAATAACCATCAAAGATAGTTTCAAAGGATTCTTGCCTACTTATATTATTGTTCGTGGTCAAGACACATGGAAACAGTAATATCAGGACCGCTTGTTATTTCTTTTATGTTGTTGTTTTAATTTATGTCTTTAACCAGGCTCCTACAACATTATTTACATTTGGAATCAGGGTGATTTTTAACATTTTCTAAGTGACTTTAGTGCCAATATTTTAATAATTGAATTCTACCCTCCAGCGCACAGGTATTCCTATGCCTTCTCCTCCGATCACATCGGTGCCGAGAGATATTGCCCAAAGGTGAACAGAGGAATTAAATTTATATTCAGAATGTCCCTTAAGCTGCCCAGAGCCTTAGACTAGATTTAAAGCAGATTGAATTGTTCAGTGGAATGCCAGTTTACCTATTAAAGAAATGTGGTTTCCAGTACAACACAGACCTTATAAATCATGGAAACGTCGAACCAGCTTCCTAGCCTGCCCCTCTATGAATGCGGATTGTCTTTGTTTGGCTGAAACGATTGTGTGGAATAATTCACAAATAGCCCCAGCTTGGCATGCCTCGTCAATTGATGAGTAACTCTTAATCACCATTTCAGTTTTATTAAACTGTTTTGATGGCGAGGAGACTTCCTCGAGCCGGAGCGTTGGGGGTGGTAGTCACAGAGCAGGACGCCAAGTCTGGCGCCAAGAAATACTTGGCGTTTCAAAAGCTGGCAGATGGAGCCCAGTTAAGTCATAGAAGGAAATCTGAAAATAATGACACGGCCCTTCCCTTCAGTCAAATATTCAAGCCGGGCTGAGTTAATAATGAGAACCTTATGAACAAGAGGAGCCCGCCTCCCATCTGTGTCTGTGGTAAAGCCAGCGAGAGTTCATTGAAAAATTTGCTAGCTTAACATGCAACGCTAACAATAACATAGCATGGATGTCAGTAGTTTAAAGGTCACACTGCATTATGCATAAACTTTATCCCATTAGGGGCATAAAGTGATTGCTGGAGTCACTTTGAAATCCTGCACACGGTTTTCTAAAAAAAAAAAAATTAAAAAAAAAATGGTTGCCTTAAAAGCTTGAAGAAGCAAGCAGTGTGCATTCAAGGGATACCGCCTTGTTCTGCCTCAGTGTGTTGTCTGGAACTGTGGTTGACGTGCGTGAATCACCTGTGGCCTCCAGAATAGACTAAACTTGACTTCGATCAGGATATGCGCCCGGAGAGAAGTAGCCACAGGATTTAGCCAGGCCTCCAACGTCATCTTACAGAAGAGCAAACCAAGACCTTTTTTTGGTGCTCGGGTGTCTTTGTCAAGGTCACGCAGCTCTTCAATGGAACAGACCGGATGTGCACCCGTCCCCTTAACCAACCCGTCCTGTTCTTTGCACTCAGATGAGCCACTTCTCCAAGGTTGTGCTTTTGCTACAGCATCGGTTTCTCTAAAACAAGGCAAGTGGAGTGCTGTTCAAAGGAGGTAGTTACTCTCTTTCTCTTCCTCCCTGTTAAAACTCTAGAAAAGCTTAGAGTCGAATTGACTTTATGATGCTTGTGTGTGAAAGTGCCCTGTTAGAGTCACTAGCGTGGAAGGCGTGGTTATAGGAGCAGATCTTAGAAGTTGAGCCTGGCTACATCTTGGACTACGCTTTATCCACAAGGAGAGCGATTTGTGTTGGAAACTTGCAAGGCCAAGGTCTCCCAGCCCTGTGGTCTCTTCATCACTGTCTCTGCGCGGTGGGTGTCAGCCTCATTCCACGGTCATCCCTGTTGGCTCTGAGCGGCCCGTGACGGGCGCGGTGAGGAGGAGATTGGCTTTGTTGGTGAAATGAATCCTGGGGACAGACATGAGTAGAATCTAAGTACAGACATGGACAGATGCTCGTATGTATGGCTTCGACGTTATTTTCCTGATCATGAAAACCAGTTTCTAGCTATGAGTGTAAAGTAGAAGAATACTTCTTTAAAAATTAACCTATATGCCGAAACCGGTTTGGCTCAGTGGATAGAGCGTCAACCTGTGGACTGAAAGGTCCCAGGTTCGATTCCGGTCAAGGGCATGTACCTGGGTTGCGGGCACATCCCCAGTAGGAGATGTGCAGGAGGCAGCTGATCGATGTTTCTCTCTCAT
>NW_005353435.1:1238551-1248585 GCF_000412655.1 Myotis brandtii
CCTCTCCCTTCCTCTCTGTAAAAAATCAATAAAATATATTAAAAAAATTAACCTATAAATACCCTTTCTGAACTATAGGAGCATTGGGGGTTGCTATGGCAACTCTTTCCCCAGGTATTGATGTTTCTATCTTCTTCCTCTCCCCCCTCTCCCTTTTTCTCTGAAATCAATAAAAATATATATTTTTAAATGACATCAGAGAAACCCTAATGTTTGCAACTACCCCCCTGAATTTAACTGCCCCTTCATTCCTCTGGACAATGAAACATTAAACCAATCTTTGCATGCACGTATACATCACAAGGGTAAAAAGAAAACCCTTTACTAACTGAACAAACGACCAACTCTGACTTACACGCATCAAACAGCGCATTGCATTTTTTTTTGCACATATTAGCCACATGTTGAGTTCAGTAAACCGCAGAATTATTCCAAGGGGATCACGCTGATTATCACGGCTGCTTGTTAGCTTTGTCAGATGTTGAAGTGTTTTGGAAAAGTAGTCCCGAGGCATGGGCTGCTAGTCAGTCATCTCTGTCATACGACGAAAGGATTAACCGCAACGGGTCCAGTTTCGGCGTGTGAGTGCTGATCTTCTTAGCCGTACGTTGTAAGTTCACCACGGCGTGTTCTTTATTTCTTGATGCATTTTTAACTTCCAGGGACTGCACTCCTCGGCCCCTTCCCCTGCTTCAACATGATCGCCGATATGTAAATGCTGAGGCAGTGGTTCTCAACCTTCCTCATGCCGTGACCCTTTCATACAGTTCCTCATGTTGTAGTGACCCCCACCCATAAAATCATTTTCGTGGCTACTTCATCACTGTCATGTTGCTACTGTTATGAATCGTCATGTAAATATCTGATATGCAGGATGTATTTTCACTGTTACAAATTGAACACCGTGAAAGCATAGTGATGAATCACAAAAACAATACGTAATTATAGATGTGTTTTCCGATGGTCTTAGGCGACCCCTGTGAAAGGGTCGTTCGACCCCCAAAGGGGTCGCGACCCACAGGTTGAGAACCGCTGTGCTAAGGTATAATATGCTAAGGAAGCTACTTAACTGCTTGTTTAGATGAAGTGCTTTCAAAAGGGAATTAAAAAAAACCACCCAACCATAATTATAATCATCGTGTTTGTAAAGTCAGGCTTTCTGTGTTGGCTTTCCTTCCAAGTCAGACATGTTTGTATAGAATGACTCCCCCCAAAAAAGTAGGATTATTATCTGGATGCAAGTCACTTTGGCAGCAGACATGTGCAGATTCGGTACGGATGCAGCCATAGACGTGCTGTCATGAGCAGTGACATTGAACATGGCTGCCCTTCTAGAATATGTGTTAGAACGCAGTGGCAGATGGGACCCCCCGAGCCAGGGCCCTACTTCCAGGGAGACTCGCTGAGCGGTTTTACAAGAGCGTCAGTGTTTACCTAAGCAAGAAGGTGAAGTCTCCTTTGCCCAATAAAGGACATTGCGCAGGGCTGGTTTATGGAAAACACGCAGCAGACAGCGGACATTTTATACAAAGTACAGTGCGTTGTTTGAAACTCTTTGCCCATCTATACACTCCGCGTAACATAAACACTCCCTGGGAATATGCCAGCCTTTCTCTCTGCCCCCTTTGTTCCACACCCTAGATTTTGTCACCTGCCAAAGTCAAGTAACCCTTATCTAAACAGTGGAGATAAGCCCCGAGTTCTACCCGTTCGGTCAAATCAACAAAGCTCTCCCAAACCAGAAATGAAATACAATATCGCTAGATTAAACAGTCTACCATGGCAATCATGTTTGCATGGAAAGATTTTATTCCGCAAGGATCCCAGTCTTGGGCTCCATCCCCCACCCGCCCGCCTAGACATGGAGGCGACGTATCGACTCAAACAAAATGCATTTGTTCTCTCACAGTTGAACTCGTACAGCTCTTATAAACAAGGCCCCTAGGTGTACGAAGCCTACTGACTTAATCAGTAACGGATGTCCCTACCCTTGTATAAGCAAGTATGCTTGAGATGTACCAGTGGCGGACTGGGATGAGATTAATTTTGTTTCCACCGTGAAAGCCTTGCTTTATAGAAATCCTGGTATTTGAGGACAGTGGGCGATGGAAATCCTGCGGAGGAGATGGAGGCGTTTTACTGCTTTTGGTTGTGGTGGTTCTGATTTTTGGTCTCTGTGTCGGAGGCTTTGTGCAGAAGGCTTGATCCTTGGCCATCCTGGCCCAGAAGTGGGAGAGGCAGAAGCTGATGAGTAAACCAGGAGTCCCTGTCCCCGCCCCCACTCCATCGAGCTCTTTGACTTCGGGTTCAGTGGAGTATTATCTGGGTTCATTATTTGTTGGGCAGCCACCGAAGTCTTTATCTTTTGTTCTTGCCTCATAGGTGACTCGATTTTCCAGCTTCTGGCCTAGGGTAGTAGCGGTCTGTCTGGCCGTGTGCTGGGCCCCAGGTTGGGGAAGAGGGCTGGCTGGAGGTGGGGGTTCTCTGGTCAACACGCAGTCCTCAGGGGGTCCCCATGTTTTTTTTAATATATACTGACTGGCCAGATTATTATGACCACCCCATCAGTACAATGAAGTGAATTAGTTATGCAAAAAATAATAATAATAAAACCTTGAGAGTATTTGCTTAGGAAGTTTTCAATATTCAGTATTTTTGGAAGTGTCAATGAAGTACTGATGGGGTGGTCATAATAATCTGGCCAGTCATAATAATCTGGCCACTCAGTGTATATTTTTATTGACTTCAGAGAAGAAGGGAGAGGGAGAGAGAGATAAAAACATCAATGGTGAGAGAGAATCATGGATCGGCTGCCTCTTGCACGCCCCCCACACTGGATCGAGCCCACAACCTGGGCATGTGCCCTGATTAGGAATTGAACCGTGACCTCCTGGTTCATAGGTCGACGCTCAACCACTGAGCCACGCCAGCCAGGCGGTCCCCATGTTTCTTTGTCCAGAGACTCTGTTTTAATTTTTCAAGAAAAGAAACCAGACAGAGCTTGGGAGGGCATTTTGGGAATGGAGAGGTATCTGACTGCTGGCACCCCCCCGGACCCCCTCCCAGCACTGCCAGTCCTTGCCTTCCGGGTTGGTTCCGGGTGTTCCCACCGACAGCTGCGGATTCGTCATTTTAGGGCAGCGGAACCAGGTCCAACTAGCTGCCCTGCTTTGTGGCTGTCCGAGCCACGCCGGCCAGGCGGTCCCCATGTTTTCAGTGCAGTGCTCTGGCCAACAACGGGGCTTGATGTTTCTTTGTCCAGAGACTCTGTTTTAATTTCTCAAGAAAAGAAACCAGACAGAGCTGGGGAGGGCATTTTGGGAATGGAGAGGTAACTGACTGCTGGCACCCCCCCGGACCCTCTCCCAGCACTGCCAGGCCTTGCCTTCCGGGTTGGTTCCAGGTGTTCCCACCGACAGCTGTGGATTCGTCATTTTAGGGCAGCAGAACCAGGTCCAACTAGCTGCCCTGCTTTGTGGCTGTCATCACCTCTTTTCTCTTTCAGTCCTTACGACTTCCGTTCTGCAAAAAAAAATCCCTTCACTGTAGAGCTCTGGTGGAACTTGAGGAAAGAGCAGGACGGGATGCGTGCATGTGGTCGGGCACCTTCACCGAAGATGCTTCCCATCAAAATGCACACATCGCGGTTCAAAGCAGATGCAGCCACTTGAAAGGCAGGGGATGCTACCAGGATGTGGTCCATCTGTGGGTCACTCTGCTTCGAGGATGGGGTCCCACCTGCTGATTCCCTTCCCTGTGTCTCCCGCTTGCACCGACTCTACTTTGCATCCACTTGTAATTATTTGTTGATGTCTTTCCTCCTCACCTATTGTGACCTGCTCTAGACAGGAGGGCATAAGCTCCATACCCAGAAGGTGTTTTATAATCTATTTAGGAAGGAGAGAAATATTGTCAGAGAAATTGAGTAGCAATTCATGGCTGTTTGTTCCATGGACGTCCCCCCAAAAGGTGCAATAGTCATGAACTTGACCCATATCCTTTCCCCGACTTGAACGTATCCTGACAGGCTGCTTTCAGTTCCTTAAAGAGAGCTCTCAGACAATGTCTATTCCCCGCGGCGGGGATGTGATGACAAGCCTGGAAGTGCAGGGAATGAGAGAGGCGTCTGATCTCTGCTCCTTCGGATGAGTTTCTGCTCAAACAAAGGCCTTTGCTTCTCAGCGATTTGCAAGGCTCACTTCATCTTTGCTTCCCCTGTGGCTTCTGAATCCTACGTGGGGCCAGGATGGTTTCTCTCAGCCTCTGCACTCTCCCCACCCTGCCGACGAGGAGAGGGCATGAACTGGAGCTACGGGCTCATTTGCACTCATTTGGTGTTTAAGCGTCTGCGGACGCGGTTCCCTTCCCATGGACCCCAACCAAAATGAGTGTGGATGAGTTCACTGCGGGTGCTGGTTTAGCTTCCCACGTTGCTATTGGTACAACTGAAATGCTCCTTGTTCCTTTTGCCAAGAATGTTTTCAATGTAGGGTGTCTAAAATCTCTCAAACAAGATACTGATTTGGAGAGATATTAGTAAGATTTTAAAAATATATTTTATTGACTGCAGAGAGGAAGGGAGAGGGAGCGAGAGATAGAAACATCAATGATGAGCGAGAATCATGGATTGGCTGCCTCCTGCACGCCCCACAGGTGGTGGAGGCGGTGTGATATCGGGGCCCACTGTGTACCACGGCCCTCCAGTGCTGGTTGCCAGGTGATGATGTGACATTACATATTATTATCTTTGTGTTGTATGGTTTGAACCATGAAGGTAGCTAGAGTGTAAGTATGGCATGCATATACCTTCCAGGGTGGCATGCACACAGCAAACACGCAGAAAATATGGGTTGTTATTATTATTATTATTATGGCCCCTTCAACTTTCATATTTGAAAAATATCTTACTGCCCAGTCGGCGTGGCTCAGTGGTTGAGCGTTAACCTATGAACCAGGAGGTCACGGTTCGATCCCCGGTCAGGGCACATGCCCGGGTTGCAGGCTCGATCCCCAGTGGGGATGGAGGGATGTACAGGAGGCAGCCAATCAATTATTCTCTCTCATCATTGATGTTTCTATCTCTCTCTTTCTTAATCTCTGAAATGAATAAAAATGTATTTTTAAAAAAGAAACACATCCTGTATTTCTGGTGATGAAGAGGGTGGCTATGGAGAACACTAACAGCAGAGACCAGGTGTCAGGGAATGGGATATAGATGTAGGACTGTCACCTGCTCCTGTTACTGGGTGTACAATGTCATGTGACCAGCACACAACTGTTTCTTAAATTGTGTCTATCATCCCTGGTTGTCCCGAGTTGCTCTCTATCTGATTCATTTTATGTGCTGCAATATTTTTAAATCAAAAGAAAATAGACTTTTTTTTTTGGTTTGGGTATTTTATTTCGAGACATTTTTAATATCAGGTAGAATTGACTATTTGAGTGTTAAAATAGGAGATTTCACTCTTCACTTTGTAACAACATGGTTTAGTGAAAAGCGTGTTGAGTCTAAGAGAGTGTGTACCAGTGGATGCATGAAGAGAAGAGCTATTGCCTTGGCCAGTGTGGCTCAGTTGGTTTGGTGTCATCCTGTGAACCAAAAGGTTGCTGGTTCGATTCCCCGTCAGGGCACATGCCCAGGTCGTGGGCTTGATCCCCCGTAGGGGGTGTGCAGGAGGCAGCCTGTTGAAGTTTCTCTCTCTCTAAAAATCAATTAAAAAAATCTTTTTTTAAAAGAGCTATTTATGGTTGCACGTTTTGATTGTGGAAAGAAAATGTTTAATTCTGAACCTAATTTGAATCTAGCACCTTCTTAGCTCTGTCTCTATTCCCTAACCAATGTGTTCACAGATAATATATATTTTAAAATTAATTATGTAAATTATTCCAAGGCTTCTTGAATGATCCCTTTTGCTATAAAATGGCTTATTCTCCCCACGTGCTAAGCAGATGCTAAAGACAGGAGTTATCCTCAGAGAAGCTCAGCGTCTTGATCGAAGACACACAGCACGTTGATCGAAAAGCCAGGAAGAGTACTTCTTCTTCTTTACCACATCCTCGGCATTTTACAAAGTTTTAGGCCAAAACATAAAATCTCTGTCCCTTTAATCTTGGAGTGATCATTAACACATGGTCATTCACGGAGTCGTTTAGAGAGTGCAAAAATCTCCCCATGTTTCAATCCTGGAAAGTTAGCATGCTTTACACATAAATGAATAATCTTTTCATGTGTAAGAGTTTTCTCTCCACACCTCCTCCGTCCTTGCACCCTTCCACATAAAACAGAGCAGATGCTCTTGGTCCAATTGAAATAACATTTATTGATCTATAACTATGGGAAAGGAATTAAAGCCGCTTTACAGACCTGCTGGGGAATGGATGGGTGGGAATGTGATGAATCCCAGGCAACGATGGGTGTTCCTGAATGTCTTAGAGCCGAGACTGGGAAATACGTGTGAAATACTTGGCCTCTAATCCGAGGTATAATCACATTAGCATGTGCTTGAATGTTAGAGAATAAAATGATACGAATTAAAGATTCATTACTGAATTTTGAATTTATTTATGCTCTGCAATCTAAGGCTAATGCTTAATAGTTTAAATACGAAGTAAAAAAAAGACAGTATAATTAAACAGCCAATAGCTGTATACCAGACTGTACATTTAGTTTTAATAGTTCATCGTTCAGGCCAAGAGTGCCAACCCTTAATAGATGCAGTTGGAATTGTCCTCTTGGTATGTGAGGGCACTAAAATAGGAATAGAAAAAAAAAGAAACTTGTTTAACTTTGGGTTAGATAATAAGACTTATTAGAGACAGAAGAGTTGATTGAACTTGTACGAAAACTTGAAGAGGGAAGTAATATTAACCAACCACATGCCAGATCCTTTTACTGGTTACTGCCTTTGGTCCCCACACAACCCAAAACATTGCCAATATTTTCTATGACTTCCTTCTCCCCCTGTCTCCATAAAGAAACGAAAGCTTGTCAAGGAAAGTAACTGGAAGTAACGTAGCAGCAAATAACAATCGGAACTTAAGCGCAGTTAAGTTTGATTCCATGGTCTACGTTGCTTCCACATCAAAAAACTATTCCATGAAAGTCATTTCCTTTTTAAGGGAATAGAGGGAAAATCACCTTAATACAATCTCAAATTCTCCTCCCAAAGAAAGTTGAAATCTAAGAAAGCTGACATTGCTGAGTACCGGTTTTCTTGAATCCTTTACTAACTGAAAAATTTTACCCACATGCATATCCTATATAATAAAAGCCTAATATGCTAAGTGTCCGGTCGTCCATTCAACCAATCAAAGTGTAATATGCTAATGATAAGCTAAGGCTGCTCAACCGCTTGCTATGACATGCACTGACCACCAGGGGGCAGATGCTCAATGCAGGAGCTGCCTCCTGGTGGTTAGTGCGTTCCCATAGGGGGAGCTCTGCTCAGCCAGAAGCCTGGCTCATGGCTGGCGAGAGCAGTGGCAGTGGCGGGAGCCTCTCCCGCCTCCGTGGCAGAGCTAAGCCGTCAGTCAGACATCCCCTGAGGGGTCCCGGACTGCAAGAAGGTGCAGGCCGGGCTGAGGGCCTCCCCTCCCACTAGTGCACAAATTTTGTGCACCGGGCCTCTAGTATGTATATAAATCCCTTCCCATGGCCATAGCTAGAAATCTGATGAATAGAAACAAAAGAAACTTGTTTAACTTTGGGTTAGATAATAAGGCTTATTAGAGACAGAGGAGTTGGTTGAACTTTTACAAAACCTTGAAGGGGGAAGTAATATTAACCAGCCACGTGCCAGATCCTTGATGAAGGTGGTCTCCACTCATAACCATTTTGCAGCTTTGCCAGGCAACTGCAAGAGCTCCCGTTCCAAATTGTTGTTACTCCAGTAACTGGTAACCAGCCCAGTGAGCTGGGATGGCCACTGAGTTTTAACAACCACTTTGACATTCGTTGAGGATGTGAGTGAATGCGTTCTCTTATTGCCTTGATTTTAGAATTTTATCAGTTGAAACTGTACCACCCACCTAATCACAGATTCTAAGAGAGGGAGTCCTGGAAGACGCCACTAAAAAATTAGTAACGTGAGTTTCAGTCTGAACCCTGATTTCCAAAATGATAAAATGTGCTTGTGATATTGAGGAAATAGAGCCCGTCAATACCCTCCACCCTTCTCAAATTGCATATTTTACCCTTACTTGCTATCTGGAACTCTCTCATTGTATCCCTTCATCTGCCAATATTTAATCTTCCTGAATTTCAGCTACTTAAGCATGATTCTATGGTTTTGTCAAAACAGTTGATTCCCATGGAATCATGTTAGCATCTCTCAAGTGTAAAGCCAGTTACGGGAAAATTTTATGGAGCTGCTTTCTATTGAGATTTTCTGTGAATGATTAAAAAATGAGATTTGCCTGGCTGGTGTGGCTCAGTGGTTGAGTGTTGACCTATGAACCAGGAAGTCACGGTTCAATCCCCAGTCAGGGCACATGCCAGGTTGCGGGCTTGATAACCAGTGTGAGGCATGCAGGAGGCAGCCAATCAATGATTCTCTCTCATCATTGATGTTTCTCTCTCTCACTCCCTCTCCCTTCCTCTCTGAATTCAATAAAAATGTATTTTTAAAAACGAGGTTTCATGGGTTAGAAACTTGTGGATTTGCTTAGGGCCATATACCTATGGTTAGGACGATATATCAATGGCCAGGACCATATGGCCTTTATTAAGATATTCTTCAGTACCTGATACTGCATGAGTTTAAAAGATGAGAATCCTCAGTACAATCACAAGTAAGGCTTTGTGTGGGGAAAACCTGAAGGACTAATACTATGTTTTAGGATGATGGATGAAGTCAGAAGACAATTGTATCTTTGATGAGTTTTGACTTGAGTATGAATAATTTCATTGTGTTTCTTTTACTTGTTCCGAAGATGAAATGGTATATGAAGTTGAGTGCTAGCATTTCTTTCATAGTTTTCCCCATCAATCTTTTGCTAAGTCACCAGAAGAATGTAGAAATACCTCATTATTAGCTAATGAATTTTGAAGACCAACCTTTGGCTTCACCATAAGGTTGTTTTTGTGTGTTTTTTTTTTTAAGGAATAGACTCTGTACACCTCCAAAGGGAGTCATTTCACACATGAACTTGCTATCTTTATTTGGGTTTTCTGTATTTTGTTGTATTATTTATAGCCACATTATTTCCAGTGAAAATCATTTGTTAATCCCTTTTATTTAATTTTTGAAATTTAGTCAAAGGTAGTTGGGGCAGTGTTTTCACTGCTTTGAAACACAGTTTGTCTTATAAAGTTGCCCTATGTAGTCTAAGGTCTGAAAAGATTTGTCCGTGAGTCTTAATCAAATTCTTAGATTGATATTTGAGACCTAATATTTTTGGAAATGGAGATAGTGGAATAGTATTAGGATGGGAGTATCATATTCTATTTGCTATGATATTTGTTGGTGAATCATGGGCCCTGTTCCCAGCTTCGAGCAGAAAAGCTAAATTATCTTGGTTAGAATTCCCATCCATCATACGCTACAGTTTCCTACTTGCCTGTCTTAATTCCTTCTTGGGATGTTGCCAGAATCAACAAGAAACTGTCCCGTGAGCTTTAAGCTTTGAGAGAAAAGACATTGTAAAATGCCTCCGTTATCAAGACAAATACAACCAGTTTGTGATTATCCACTTTGTGATATTCCTTCCAGAAATATTTAATTCTACAAGAGCTATGCCTGTTACTCGGCACAAATTGGATCAGGACCTCATGTCTAACTACTCTGTATGTGGGTAATACAGAATGCTTTTAACGAACCTGTGTCCAAACCGAGTTATACAACACACCGATTCCAAAACGCAATACAACTCTCAGGCCACAAAATGCATTTAAGAACATACTCCCAATTTTTCATGATCCATTCCACTTCTCCCTTGGATAAACATGGGGAGTTTGTATATTAAGTGTGGATTTTTAAAAATTTTTTATTGATTAAGGTATTACAAGTGTGTCTTTATCCCCCCATTGTCCCCTC
>NW_005353435.1:1248635-1261037 GCF_000412655.1 Myotis brandtii
TAGGATGCACCTGTGCTCATCTCAATACCATAATCAAAGAATTGCTCTTTTATTAGAACAATTTAAAAAAGTATCACAGGAAATGCACCTGTCGTTTCTACATCAAGCCCACCAGTTGAGGGATTGGAATGAACCGTTTCCTGTGTCGGCAGATAGAGCATTGATCAGTGTAAAAAGAGGTTGTGACAGTAACAGGAGTGATCGCTCTGATTTTCTGCTGTGAAGCAAGTTTTTCAAACTCAGACAGTTAGTCCTGGAAAGACACTCACAGTTTAGCTTTGACTTTGGACTGGGCCCTATCCATGAGGGTTTGTATTTGTGGAGCAAGTGAGAGCTCAAACTTTTACCCCCCACCCCTCATTGAAATCCCTTGAGCTTGGTCTTTGACGTGGGGCAAATGAATGCATTGAAGTGAGCACCTTACCTTCACTGACTGCTGGGCCATGAACACTATTCCAGAGCTGGTCACCACTGCTCAAGATGGCCAGACCTCACAGCCCTAGCCGGTTTGGCTCAGTGGATAGAGCATCGGCCCGTGGACTGAAGGTCAAGGGCACTTGAAGGTCAAGGTTCGACTCTGGTCAAGGGCACATACTTTGGTTGTAGGCTGGATCCCCAGCCCCAGTCGGGGCGCGTGCCAGAGGCAGCCAATCCACGTGTCTCTCTCACATCGATGTTTCTCTCTCTCTCTGTCTCTCCTCCTCCCTCCCACTCTTTCTAAAAATCAATGGAAAAATATCCTCAGGTGAGGATTAACAACAACAGCAACAAAAAAAACCACACAAATAAATAAACAATTAATGAAAGAAGAAGAAAAAGTGGCCAGACATCTTTTCACAGCTGGCTGATGGCATTTATATCCTTTCTTTTTTCTTTCTTTTTTCTTTTTTTACAGCTGTTGTGAACTTGGACAATTCTGTGGTTGACCTGGAGACCCTTCAAGCTCTTTATGAGAATGTGAGTAATAGAAGGAATTGGAAGTGTGAGTATATAATACGTACACACTACTTGTCACTGTACGCAGCTAGGCTTGTTGCTTTAAGAAGGAAATCTGCCCTAGCCTGTTTGGCTCAGTGGATAAAGAGTCGGCCTGCGGACTGATGGGTCCCAGGTTCGATTCCTGGTCAGGGCACATGCCCAGGTTGCAGGCTCCATCCCTAGTAGGGGGCGTGCAGGAGGCAGCCAATCAATGATTCTCTCTCATCATTGATGTTTCTCTCTCTCTCTCCCTCTCCCTTCCTCTCTGAAAACAATAAAAATATATTAAGAAGGAAATCTGATCTGGGTGCATTGTATGTATGTAAGTAAGTATAGGTTTGGCAAAATGCTTTCTAGGAACGCATGGAACAAGTGAGTGAGAAGCCAGTCTCTCTGGTAAGGGCCAGAAAAGTTGGGGTGCGAGATTTCCAGGCCAAGTCCTTCACTTCCCCGGGCGGAAGCTGGGAGCCGGAATTTGCTGTTGGCTCACGGTGTGCCGAGCCGGGCGGGGGAGCTGTGGCAAGCGCTTGTAGTCTTGTCGCAACTGCTGCTCTGTTCTCGGCAGCCCCCAGGGGACCAGTGAATGGTGGTTCCCGTCAGCTCTCAGAGACAAGCAAGTTAGCAGCTAGATCCTTGGGTGTAGGAGCCAGAAAAATTGTAGTAGCTAGATGTGCAGTTCAAACTCTTCACTCCTCAGGGAGAAGCTGTATGTGAGGGAGAAGCTGTATGTGAGGGAGAAGCTGTATGTGAGGGAGAAGCTGGTGTGAGGGAGAAGCTGGTGTGAGGGAGAAGCTGGCTATAAAGGGACCCCTCCCAGTCGCATGGCCTGTGCCTGTGGTGGAGATTATGACAAGGGTCTGCCTCAGCTTTTCCTACAAGTTTCTTTTGTTTTCTTTTTTAAAAAAAATATATTTTTATTGATTTCAGAGAGGAAGGGAGAGGGAGAGAGAGATAGAAACATCAATGATGGGAGAGAATCATTGATCGCCTGCCTCCCGCATGCCCTCTACTGGGGATCGAGCCCACAACCCGGGCATGTGCCCTTGCCTGGAATCGAACCTGGGACCCTTCAGTCTGCAGGCCGATGCTCTATCCGCTGAGCCAAACCGGCTAGGGCTTGTCACTCCTTTTGATGTGCGTCTTGCTCGTGTGACGGCATCTGCAGAAGGGAAAAGTGGCCTGTGCACACTTGGACTTGGCTTGGGTTCTCCTGGGAAATGTTTCAAAGTTCACTGTGTTGTCATAACTGTAATCATTGTGTTCAGGTCTGAAAGCAGCGTTTGAAAGGTATCTGAGGGGAATCTTAATTTGGCCTTTATTGTTTACTAATGGCGTTGCAGGGAACATTTAAATTTTGTCTAGAAAAATTTTATCTAGAAAAAAATAAACGAGAGTGTAGTGTTTAAACTCAGTTTGTTGTTATTAAATATATGAGGAGACTAATCTTATTTAGCATTCCACTACTTATCCTGGAGGCCAAAATAACATAACTAACCTGAAACCTTTCCCATAAATACATGCTTTTTTTTTTTTTTTGCCAGATGCTTGCATGCATGTCATGGGACTGTTTGAAAGCAGTCGCATTTGATCTCTGGGTAACAGATGGAAGTATTTGCTACACAAACCTTATTTAGAATATCAACTTTTTTCCCCTCCCCTAATTGCATATGTTTGGCAGCGGCCTTTCTCCTCTAGATGTGAATGAGTGTGGGGCAGCCTCCAAATCGAAACACACCCTAATTTCAAAAAGCGCAATCCTGAGCGCCCGATTCCTGTTTCCTGAGGAGTTAAAACCCAGTGAAACGACACAGTTACTAAATACACTACATCCTTCTGACCTTTCAGAACCAAAAATCTCTCCGGTTCTCTCAAGGTTATTGACTGTTATTGAGTTCACATAGTAAAGACTCTTTATAAGCAGTTTATAACATGTCCAGTTGATTCGACATATCTTTTGCTTCTGATTTTTAATATACCTGTACTAGAGGCCCGGTGCACGAAATTCGTGCAAGAGTAGGCCTTCCTTCCCTTGGCTGCTGGCACTGGCTTCCCTCTGGCACCTGGGACCTGGGCTTCCCTCCGGCCACTGGTTTCGTCTGGAAGGTCGGCTGGAAGGATGTCCGGAGGGACATCTGGTCTAATTAGCATATTACACCTTTATTATTATAGATTCTATATGGCAGGTGGCTCAGGCAGGCAGTTCTGGCCTCCCAGTCCAGCTTTGGTGAGGCAGCTTCGGCAGTTCTCTGCTGCTCTGGGGTTACAGCTCAGGCTGGGGAAATGCAGTCTTACAAGGAAACTGTATGTGCCCTCCATGGAAACAGAGGTGAAGCTGGCTTAATTAGA
The DNA here is from genome assembly GCF_000412655.1 of Myotis brandtii. Classification (NCBI taxonomy): domain Eukaryota; kingdom Metazoa; phylum Chordata; class Mammalia; order Chiroptera; family Vespertilionidae; genus Myotis; species Myotis brandtii. The sequence continues at coordinate 1,251,960 of NW_005353435.1, forward strand.
GAAGAGGTCCTGTCCCAGTCCCTGATTGGTCAGTTTTCATGAAAATGAGGGCTCCATAGTCTCACAGTTTGATTGGTCCAGAAGCAAGGTCCTTAGTGGTCAGAATGGAGTCACTCTGATTGGTCAGTGAAGATGCAAACGAGGATTCAGTTGCACAACTCTGATTGGACAGGGAAAGACAGTTGAAATAAGATCCTAGGATCTCTCTTAGAAGGGTTGGTTGACCCAGATGGCAGGAGCACAGTACAGCTTTTCCCTGAAGCACGGAGCGCGGGAGAGAGCCCTGGTTAGCCATGACCCGGAGACTCTGTTGATAAATGTGAACCCAAGTAGCCACCAGGAGGCCTTCGTAACAGGCACATTGATTCTCAGGGTCCACAGATGGGAAGATGCCTATGCCAAATTTCACACTTCCCTGAGAAATTCTGGTCCGACTACTGACCTAGGAAAGACCACAGGCGGGCCTGTCTTTACTATGTATTGACCTGAATCTAAGAGATACCCAAGATTTCTAGTATTTGGAAAGAGAGGAGGGGAGCAGCCAAAGATCTGTTGCTGTGTTCACATTCTTTATAAAGTAGATGGAGACTAAATTCTTCGCAGATAAAAATGATTTGGGGAATGACTTTTATGTTTAGCTCCAGCTTTGATCCCTGCTGCTATTTTTGTCCTTGGATTTTAGCTCTAAATGCAAACCTTGTTGGATAATGGAAACACTTGTTTGCTGCTCCTTTTAACGAAGCTGCTTTCGGTCCCGAAGGAGGTCTCCCCTCAGAAGAACCTGAATTGCACATCCGTGCGTGTGGTGTTGAATGATCATCACCCTGTCTGTCTCTACCAGCCATTGTTTTTATATTAACTGTCTTCTTCCGTGATGTGCCTCTGGCTTCTTTGAGCACATTAGCACACTTTTTAGCTCGGTGGAGTACAGAGAGTATTTCTTGGCCCTTTGCTCTTTAATAACTATTCCGCTCTCGTGGGAGGACTGTCTCTCCTGACACGTGTGTACTAAACATTTCCCAGTAATTTTCCATGATGGCAGGCGAGCAGTAGAGAAATAGTGCAGTTGGCTAGTAACCACGGTAAATTATTCCATCCCAACGCCATAAATGTTCGAGATACCTCCTGTAAATCCCTTTTTTCTGCTAATGCTCTGGGAATGTACGTACGGCTAGGAATATTATAGCTCATGTAGAATACTTTCAGGGTTGGCTTGTGTATGGTCATATTAGGTAGAGATTTCCAACGGTAGTAAATGTTGATTGTTTTATAAGTACAAGCCAAGAGCCTTGGTTTTTACTAAAGCTTGGGTCATGACTTGAAATTATGCACGAACAGTAATAACATTGGATGCTTTTGACATATTAGCTTGAGAGGATAATTACCTTTCCTCCTGGAGGCCCATGATTGCGACAACTAAAATTTAATGTGCAATAAAGTTATTAAAGAAATAAATAGCCAAGTCTTTTTTAAGGATATAAAACGCCTATCAACCTTATTTAGGAGGTTGAATGATTCCAGATGGCATCTCATGAGTGTTTGGTTCTGAATTTCTTTTTGTTTACTTGCATGTTTGCCAATATATGGTTAAGTGCTCAAGGTTTTAGGTCCCTGAAGAGCAGCTGTTCAGCCCTTAGACATACAACGTTAGATTGCTGTGCGTGTGCCGCTGCCATTTTGCGAATTCTCCTCAGTCCTGGGCATTTAAAGATATTCCAGCCCTGGCTGGTTTGGCTCGGTGGATGGAGCGTCGGCCTGCGAACTGACGGGTCCCGGGTTCGATTCCGGTCAAGGGCATGTACCTTGGTTGCAGGCACATCCTCATTAGGGGGTGTGCAGGAGGCAGCTAGCTCATTGATGTTTCTAACTCTCTATATCTCTCTCCCTTCCTCTCTGTAAAAAATCAATAAAATATATTTTTAAAAAAAGATATTCCAGTTATTCACTGTACCTGGAGAAGAAAGATCTGTGCAGTTGTAGAATGTGAATCTATGGATCATAAAAAGTGTATCTCTTGAAAAGCTAGTTTTCAATATTAGAGGAAGTATGAGTCAACAAATAGTATGGAGACCAGCCAGAAACTCTTTAATGTGTAATGTTCAAAAGGATAATTTAAATTGTCCTTTAAATAATGCAAAAGCATTTCCCCTTAAAATTGCTAAGAGATTCCCAGTCCAATGCAATGAAAGCTATTTCATTCATAACATACCTGACATACAGATTCCCCACTCGCCCCCCAAATCAAATGGTGGATGTCAAGTATGCAACTGAATAATTGCAGGCAAATGTCATTAGTGCTGGGATAGAATTGTGTGGAAAGAGCAGGAGAGTTGCTGAAGAGCCAGCATTATTTGATCTTGCAGGAGCTAAGATAATCTTCATAGTTGGGCAATGTTTGGGGCTATTCTTCCATGGTAAACACAGGTTGGTAACATGTTTGAGAGAAGAGTTGAAAACATGTTCCCAGAAGATGGAGCAGTTGGATCAAAGGCATAGATGTGAAAAACTAGAATGTATTTTGGGTGAGAAAGTCTGTTTCCGGAAAGTAGTACATAGGGGAATTGGAGTTGGAGTTGGACAGGGGTAGATCAGATTATTATTTTTTTGTTATGGAGTGGTATGAGTTCCTTATGTATTTTGAATATCAACTCCTACTTGGATATATTCTTTGTGAATATACAGGGGTGGGAAAAAGTAGGTTTACAGCTCATATGGAAAATAATACAATAATTAATAAATAATACAAGAAATAAACTGTTTCGTGTACTCATAACTATAAACCTGCTTTTGCCCACCCACTATTCTCCCATTCACTTGATTGTATTTTTGTTTCGTTGGTTGTATTTTCCTTTGCTGTACAGAAGCATTTTAGTTTGATGATGTTCCATTTGTTTATTTTTGCTTTTGTTTTCCTTGCTTCAAAGAGAAATATCCAAAAAGATATTACTAAGACAAGACTACAAATAAAACACCTCCAAAATCTCCATAAAGAAGAAAAGACTTGTGATTCTCCAAGTCTATAAAGTCTTGTACCTTCTGTTAAAAATGCGGACCGTCACTTATAAAGAAGCAAATTATGCTGATAAAATTTTAGCTTGATATTATAAAAGGTTGGGAAAGAAAAGAAGCATGAGGCCTTTTATTGTATCCAAAAGAAAACTCAGAAGTATAAAACCTTTTATTTTCGCTCCATGACTTAATAATTCAATTGTATTTTTCTTTCCCCTGAGGAAAAATATCCATAAACAATGATTGAAATAGGTAAATAAATACATTTTTCCCCTGTAACAATCTTAGACCAACCGTAGGATCAAATTGAATTTCCTTGATTCCTTAATGAGAAATACCACTTTAACATGAAAGTCTTGCCTTCTGGAGGGGATTATAAACAGCTCAAAGAGCAAGAGAAGAAGAACGTATTGTTTTAAAACATGCTTGAATAAGTGTTTTGCAGATCACTGATAGTCAATAACACTATTTGGAAGATTTGGAGATGATCTGGTTTCCATTAAACATATTTACACTTTCAGATGCCTCATGAATGATGTCAAGCTTTCCTACAAAGGGATGCTAAGAAATATGAAAATACTAGAGGCCCGGTGCACGAAATTCATGCACAGGCAGGGTCCCTAGGCCTGGCCCGCGATCAGGGCTGATCTATGAGGCGACCAGTGGGGCGATCGAGGTACTCCCACTGGCACCTGCCTTGGCTGGCCTGGGGCCTGTGGGCTGGGGGCAGCTCCTGCATTGAGCATCTGCCCCCTGGTGGTCAGTGCACGTCATAGTGACCAATCGTTCTGCCGGTCACTCCGCCGTTCTGTCTATTTGCATATTAGGCTGTTATTATATAGGATCTGTTTTGCTGTACTAAGATCATCCTTATCTAAGGGACTCAGTTGACCCCATCTTGCCTTTTGATTTGCAGAGAGCACAGTCGGATGAACTGGAAAAAATTGAAAAGCACGGCCGGTCCTCCAAAGACAAGGAAAGTGCCAAGTCCCTGGACAAGCCCGAACAGTAAGCATCTCTTAGGACCGTGCAACGGGCCTCCAGGCCTGGGCAGGCTCACTCCCTTTGGAAAATGCAGGATCTTCTGTTCATCGTTGTTATGCGTGATATGAGCTTGGACATCTGTTTCTCTGAGTTACATCTTTCTCTCTGTACGTGGCTTTCTTCCCTTAGGTTCCTGTATGAGCTGTCACTAATCCCCAACTTTTCCGAGCGGGTCTTTTGCATCCTGTTCCAGTCCACGTTTTCGGAAAGCATTTGCTCGATCCGTCGCAAACTTGAGTTGCTGCAGAAGTTGTGTGAGGTGGGTTGTGGTGTGTGGAGAGCGGACGCTGGGATTCTGATGATTAAGTTGTGTTCAGGCACGTTCACATTTCAGAAAAGTTTGATTTATTCTAAGAACTCAACAAATTTGAAGGCTAGCCGGCCCACGGAAGAGAACGTGTTATGACTGAGCTTTGAGAACCAAAGCTAAAGTGCACGTGGGACCACAATGCTTGAATGTGGCCATTGCTGATCTTTTCTTTCTTTCTTTTTTTTTTTTAATGTTTTTATTGATTTCAGAGAGGAAGGGAGAGGGAAAGAGAGATAGAAACATCAATCATGAGAGAGACTCGCGGATCAGCTGCCTCCTGCACCGCCCCCTACTGGGTATCAAGCCCACAACTCAGGCATGTGCCTTTGACTGGAAAATTGAACCTGACCCTTCAGTCCGCAGGCCGATGCTCTATCCACTGAGCCAAACCAGCCAGGGCCAGAATCATTACTTTTCATGGCCCTCAAATACATCGAACTCCCTATTAAATGTTATTTGAAGGCATTTTATGTACTTTCTGTCGTATTTGGAAGGGTCCCTCAATAACACGTGATTGATTCCAACCAAAGGATTTAGGATCAGCTGTACGACTCAACAGAAGGTCAATAGTCTTCTTAAAACAAAGAATACGTTTTTGGCAGAAATTAGCAATATGAACATTTAAAACAGTTTGTCACAAATCAATAGTACCAATTGTTGTGGTTGAAAAGTAGTAATAAGGTATTAAAGGCACATTTTCAGAGGATGTGACATGCAAAATCAGGTTAAATGATGAGTTTTGGAAGACGTGAGTATGGATTTTTCAGGGATGAACCTAAATTTGGACATTAATCTTTGGAACTATGTTTCGGTTTCCCACCACTATGCCATACATTTGTGTTGCTGCTGAGGTGGGTACAATTAGGCTGGCAGCAAGGACATTATTTTGTAGTAACTGTCATCGTGTAGCCTTATTTGTTTCACAGAAATGGCCTAGATTTCTTCCTCTCGGAGGCACTCCTCTTCAAATATGATAACGACCAATAATAAAGTTTGGATGTCACCCCAAATGGTCAGTGTCAGATGAATATCTGCCACTGACTTAAGAAAATTCAAACAAAACTTAGTATCAGAGAGAAATGGCTCTTCATTCTGCTTACAGACTTTGAAAAATGGCCCCGGGGTTATGCAGGTGCTGGGATTGGTCCTGGCCTTCGGCAACTACATGAATGGCGGGAACAAGACTCGGGGACAGGCCGACGGGTTTGGGTTAGACATCCTTCCGAAGCTGAAAGACGTCAAAAGCAGTGTAAGTATTTTGTGTGAATGAATGTAGGCAAATTGAGGATTGGACTGTGTGTGTGTGTGTGTGTGTGTGTGTGTGTGTGTGTTGTTGTTGTTGTTGTTTTTACAGTATATTTTTATTGATTTCAGAGAGGAAGGGAGAGGGAGAGAGATAGAAACATCCATGATGAGAGAGAATCAATGATTGGCTGCCTCCTGCATGCCCCACACTGGGGATCGAGCCCACAACCTGGGCATGTGCCCTGACCCCCGTGACCTCCTGGTTCATAGGTTGACTGAGCCATGCCCGTTGAGCTGGTTAGTAGTTAGACTACAAGTCAGTTGTAATAAATGTCTCTTTATGGTTCTGAACTAAAGAAAAGTAATGGCCATCCCATATTTGTGATTTAGTGAATGACAATGTTTCCTGTAGTTTTGAGTGCTGTGCCTAATGAATAAGCAGACAATATTTTAAAATAAGTATTTTTTCACTCTACCGTGTCTGCTAATATTTATCTTTGTGGACTCTGAGGATTAATTAATTTCCATAAATTAGACAGTATATCTATTACCTTCTTCTTTCCTTCCATTTTAAGCAAAAGGAAGACGAGGGAAAGTAGTTTGTAAAGAAAATGCAAAAAAAAATAATTTAAAAATTAGTGCCTCCCCATGTTCCAGAAAGGAGGTGAAAGGCTGTTTTTTGAAGACTATTGGATATGAAACAATTTTACATTTTTTACTGTAGATCTATATACATTGCACCATTTACAGCTGAGTGGATATGAGTTCCTCAATCTCATTGGCTGCCGTAAAAATTTGTAATATGTATTTGCATTTTTAAAGCTCCCGATTACTTGAAATAATGCTTAATTTTTTTATGTTCCTAATCTATATAGTATTAGCTAGACCATCAAACTTACTCCTGGTCCAAATGTGTAGAAATGCTAGCAATATTCATCATCTCAGTGAAGATAGTAGTTATCCCCCTTAATAAAATCCATACAAATTAATGAACTAATTTTCTGACGGAGGAAAGTAAAAATAGGAAAGTATTTATAGTTGAGACTCCACCCTTAAACAGCTGTGCTTAGCATTTGGAGCTTAGATGTGAGCACTGGGGAAAATAAGATCTTCTATGCCATTCAACTCCTTAGTTATAGTCACTAAAATGATTTGAAATAGAGAATTTCATATTTCATTCTAAACATTCTCCCCTATATATGCTGATTTCCTGGGATTTCTTTTATTTAACACTATATTAGTCATATATCGTTTCCTATTATCTTCGAAATTTTGATGAGGTAAGACAGTTTTTTGCATATAGGTGTTTTTTTTTTTGAGTGGGGAGGGGTCGGTCTTTGTTGTAAATGACGTGGCATTGTTTGTTTTTGCGGTTTTGCCATCCCTGCTGTCGTATGATTGTTATCGATCTCTGTGCTGATTGGTTAAAAATGATGTGTTTCTTGCTAATGAATTAGGACGCCGGGAAAGAGCAGTGTGTTTTTCCGTTGCCCGAGCCCCAGGACCTGTTTCAGGCTTCGCAGATGAAGTTTGAGGATTTTCAAAAAGATCTCAGAAAACTAAAGAAGGACCTGAAAGGTAACGGAGCATCTTAAAGAAACTCATGTTTGTTAGTCATGCTTTTTTTTTTTTTTTTAATAAGAGAAGCTAGACTTTTTGATGTTCTTGAACAAAAAGTCTTTTAGAGCCTCGTAGAACTGAAAATTGTTTAGTATGGCTAAAGAAAAATTTTTTTTTTTTTACCAATCATCTTATTGTTTTGTTGTTTAAAAAGCTGGCTATTTGAATAGTCATCTCTTTCATCAGGAGCAAATTTGTCTTGTGTTTACAGCCAAGAACATTTGTGTGTTTTATCTTGTCATTGTTGAAAGATGACCAGGCCCTCCCAGCCCTCCCTTCATACACTTGCCCAAGACTTTGTAGCTTGTGAACTTTCTTGGGGACAAAACATCTTCTTTCACATATGTGGTCTAAAAGCACACGTGTGTATGTCTTGTTGTTAGTTTGCGAAGCCTTATATCAGTTTGAAGTCTGAAATTCATCAGATTTCTACTTTAAGAGTAATATTTACACAAAAGTAAACAGTGTACCCTTTTAAAAATTATGTTGTGGTTAAAATCTCTTTTATTCTCTGGTCATGAGGTTTCTTATTGTTATGGAGCTGCGAACACCTCTGCTAGCTAAGCCTCTATCTCACTCTATCGGGCACAGACAGGGAGTGAGTAAATGTATGTGAATTTTCTTTTCTTTTTAAAAAATATATATTTTATTGATTTTTCACAGAGAGGAAGGGAGAGGGACAGAGAGTTAGAAACATCAATGAGAGAGAAACATCGATCAGCTGCCTCCTGCACACTCCCCACTGGGTATGTGCCGGCAACCAAGGTACATGCCCTTGGCCAGAATCGAACCGGGGACCCTTGAGTCCGCAGACCGACGCTCTATCCACTGATTCAAACCGGCTAGGGCAGTGAATTCTCATTGGATGTGTAACTACAGGAAAAAAAGAGGCGTGGTTACCCCTGTCCAAAAACCACTCAGATGATGTAACTTTTTAAGAGATTCTACCCAATTTGGAAATGCTTATCCAAACTGATCTATAATGAAATGTATGGGGTCATATATATTCTGGTCGCCGATGCTTTTATGTGGATTAAAATGCACACAATAACATTGCATAATTGGCTTGCAGTTTCTAAACACTCAGCACCCCTTATTATGAGCCTGACGCAGATTGGGCATTTGTGGGTGCATTGGGTACCCTCAAATATGGGTGTTCATTTACTGAACCCAAGAATGACAAGTTTGTTTAAAATAAATAAATAAAATTATGTTATGTTTGTATAGCCCTATGTTATGATGTATTTAAGTATGACTTTTAAAAACATTAAAAGACAAACCATATAGTATTTATCTTCCTTCAAAATTATGCCAGGTATATCGGTTTACAGGTTTGCTTATTAATATCTCCCACCCTCAGTGCTAGGGGCATTTCTGGGGGATCAGAAAAATGCTTTATACTTTTATTAACAACTCAGTCTTGCAAAGTAGGACTTCATAGTTTACAGGGGAGTGGAGAAAGGAGAGGAATGGCGATCGTACTTCTAGGGAACGTACGTTTGCTTATGATGGGAATGGTACCTCACTTATTTTTCGTATCTACATGCTTTCTTCCTGTAGTTATTAAATATACAGGTAGCCATGAAAATTGCAAGTTCTCACAAGACTTAGGGCTAGACAGGGAGAACTCACAGACACCAGATAGTGGGTTTGAAGAGGACCAATAGCCACTGCCATTGTCCTTCTTCCTCTTGCACATCTGTCTTCTCCAGTGATGGGGTGGCTCCAGATGAAACATTGAAGGAGCATCTTAGCAAGTTTTGAGCACCTCACAGGGTTAAGAAGGTAATGATTTTCACTCAAAGGGTTTACTCCTTATCTGTAACTAGAGGCCCGGTGCATGAAATTCG
>NW_005353435.1:1261081-1261338 GCF_000412655.1 Myotis brandtii
GTAATCCCGCATCCAGTCTAATTAGCATATTAGCTCTTTATTATATAGGATAAGGCCAACTTCTCAGAAAGGTGTATTTCCTCCTTGAGAACCTGGAGCATTTGACCACGATAGTATTTTCTCAAGTTCGTGCCTAGTGTGTGAACATGTGGAGCCCTAGAAAGGAAGGGCTTTCATGACCAAATAAATCTGAGGATTCACCGTGTTCGCTGAAAGAAGGGTTAGCAGCAGTTCTCGGGTTTATTTGCCCACAGAGC
>NW_005353435.1:1261994-1284375 GCF_000412655.1 Myotis brandtii
TTGCTTTTCCAAAATTTGAGGTTTTGTATAGAAAAAAAAAAGACGTTTTACAACAAGGAAGGGGATCTTCTGAGCTCAACCTGAATGAAATTTAATTTCCGGGAAGGACTCAGCATGCGTGTACCATTTCATATCAACGAGGCATAAAATAAGAACCCCTCATTGTCCCTCTTTGGAATGAGATGGGTATAAATAGATGTGATTTGTGCATTCATCTGACTAAATGGGAGTCAGATGGGAGGTTATTGGGTTATGTTATTTGGATATAATTAGTTTAAAATAATGTCTTTTTTTGATAAATGGAGCCTATTAAAACTTATTCCTTCTAAGTGGTTAAATTAGGTGATTCATTTAAAGAAGATTCAAATATCCTGTCCACCTTTTGCCCGAAGCGAGTTGTTTTAAGAAGGTGTTTAAAAATGCAATGATATATGTAAAGAATGGATCCAGATCCTTTCCATCTAATAAATGTCCAAAACGTATTGTCTATTCATAATAAGGAAAAAATAGAATAAATAGTGTGAGGTAAAGAGGTAAGAAATAGGATAGAATGGCCCTAACCGGTTTGGCTCAGTGGATAGAGCGTCTGCCTGTGGACTGAAGGGTCCCAGGTTCGATTCCGGTCAAGGGCATGTACTTGGGTTGCGGGCACATACCCAGTAGCGGGTGTGCAGGAGGCAGCTGATCGATGTTTCTAACTCTCTGTCCCTCTCCCTTCCTCTCTGTGGAAAATCAATGAAATATGTTTAAAAAAATAGGATAGAATAAATAGTGTGAGGATAAAGAGGTAAGAAATAGGATAAAATAAATAGTGTGAGGTAAAGAGGTAAGAAATAGGAGAGAATAAACAGTGTGAGGATAAAGAGGCAAGCAAAGTCATTAAGACACTCACTTTCTGGCTAAATCACTTCCTCTCAGGTTTCTTAGAGAGTTGACTTTTATTTTCAAGGAAAGACCGAGAGAGAATGCTGAGGGCTGAGACATTTGAACAAGACGGCTGACTCCTGTTAGCATTTAGAAGAGCAGAACATCCCCTCTGTCTGCTTTCTATCCTTGCTCCCAAGATTCCCACCGCCCTGGGGCGCTCCCATGGCCTTCTGAGCTCGGGGACATGTGGCTGCTGAAGCAACCTGATCTGCTTTGATCTCTCCTGGTTGTCAGCAGCTTTCCTGGACGTGGCTGAGCCAAATGGCGATTTCTGTTCCAGGGCCTGTCTTGGGTAGAAAGCGTAGCACTTGCCACATGACTCCAGTCAACTCAGCACTTACAGAGCACCCAGTAATGAAGTTCCCCGAAGTGGGCGAGACATTCTTTCCTGTTCCCTCCTCCCCTCCCCTCCCCTTCAGTCCCCGACTTGAGATCAACCAAAGGACGTGTATGCATGCCTATAAGCCAAACCAATGGGCATGGACAACAGGGGGATGAGAGCATGAGTGGGGTGTGTGGGGGGGGAGAGGATGGGTGTTAATGGGGGGATGAGGACACATTTGTAATTCCTTAACTAATAAAGAATTTAAAGATAAAAAAAATGTTTAAAATGAATGGACTCTATCTTCACATTGAAGTAATGTCGGTGTAGAGGTCTGAGCTATATAGGAAAAACAAGAATTTAAACTTGTTCGTCTTGATTTATATGTGTTGACGCCAATTATATTTACAATGGCAAATTTCTGATATTTTTTTGTTTGAGGAAAGAAAGCATGACGTTATAAATTCAGTTCAAAGGCGATCAGTAGCTTCTTTTAAAATCACTTTCTGTTAGGATTTTGAAATGAATGTCAGTTCAACATGGGAACATCAGCCAACATTGAAAAACATAGGACAGAAAAATATATTTATCTGTAATCCTACAGTGAATGATAAATAACCTTAGTATTTTGGTATATTTTTATCTGGGGTCTAACCCTCCATGTCTCCTGACTTCTCTTTCAAATTTTACCCCCCTCCCTACCCCTTTTGCTATGATCATCATGCATTCCTCAACATTGCCTTTCAATTCATTAATTCTCTCTTTGACGCTATCCAATCTGGTATTTATTTTGCCAGTGCAACTATTTTAAAATCACGATAATTATTTTTTGTTTCCAAGATTTCTAGTATGGTGGTGTTTTGTTTTTTTACCATATCTATTTTTACCATTAAATTAATTTTTGTTCTTATTCTGCATAGTATTTCCCTTGACCTTTTCTATATTTGTAAAGCTATTTTAATACCCTTTTTGGATTTTCCTTTTTGGATTTTCATAATTTTTGAATTCATCCTTTATTTGTTAATACGTATAAGCTGTCTTTCTACTCATTAATTTTCTTTGTGGTATTAGAATGTTGATTTAAAACAGTTGTTAGAAAATTACAGCCTGGGGGCTGAATGAGGCCTGTCCTTACAAATAAAGTTTAGTTGGAACAGAGCCATCCACACATCCTATCATTTATCTTTTGTCTGTGAATGCTTTTGTGCTACAACGGAAGAGTTGAGTTGTGACAGGAACTTATCTCTCCATCCGTCTTGTGTTCTCTGTTCTTCTCCCGACCCCCCAAATCCTGCACTTTGGTGATTTTTCAGTTGCTTTGACTTGGCCTGCCTTTGGCCAGACCAGACCTTCTCCTGGCAGCTTGGGGATCCTGCCCTGTGGGTACGTCGGGTTTACTGCAGCGTCAGTCTCCACAGGAGTGAATGGCTTGGCTCCGATCTGGCCTGGATTACTGTCTGTCTACTCTTGCTGCCCCAGGCACACAGCTGTGTAGGGGCTGGAGCTGTTTCCCTCCTCCTTCCATGGCTCCGGGAGCCTGGTCCTCGCTCTGGGTTTCTAGTAGTGACCCTGGTTCCATTCTCTCCCACCGCTGGGCTCCACGTCAGCCAAGATCTTTACCCTCCCCCACGCGCACTTCAGTCACTCCTGGCTTGGCTCTGTTTCTTAACTTGGGCTTCTCTACTATTTCTGGTTCAAGGAGTTATTCATTTTTTTTTAAAGCATAAGGTGTCTGTTTGGTTTTCTTTTTTAATGTCCTCCTGCGTTGCTCTGGGTTTTCCAAAGAAGGAAGTTTAGCCTGTTAATGAATTCATCATTCCAGTTGACTGGATATCACTCTTATATGTTATACATTTTTCTCAGTGAAAATTTTAATAGCATTTCCCGGGGCTCTTACTATCATTTAAAAACCATTTAAGATGGTTTCATAGAAATCTATCTTATGATGGTGCCATAATTTAATGAGGGATTTGATTCTTGCAAGAAATGATCTCTTTCCAGTTTTGCCTACTTTTCAGAAATATTATGTTGAACGTCCTTATTCATAACCTTTTTACTATATTTTCTTTTTTTTTCTTTAACATAGATTCCTAGAATTCTAATTACTAGATTAGAGGCAATGAGCTTTTTTTTTTTTTCAGATTCCTGATACTCATTATCAAAATGCTTTCTAGATGGGCAGCTTAAGAATTCAATGGGTAGATTATCTCATAATAATAAGATTTATGAAATTTAGATCAGTAAGGAATCAGAGATATTAGAGTCTAATACTTAATTATCATCCTACAAATGTTTATTAAATCACCGAAAAAAAAAAAACACAACCACATAGACTCTTCTCTCATAGCTCATAGACGAATAAGAACACTAATGGTTATATGCATACATATACCACTGTATGGTCTAACAGGTATTTTTTAGTTCTGTAAAGAAGATACTACAGAAATGCAGAGGAGGTAAGGATTAAATGTACTTGGAAAATGATACCTCAGTTGGACTTTGAAAGATCAGTAACGTTCCATCCAGGGGAGAGAAGAATAGAATTTCAAGCATGGGAAAGGACATGAGCGAAGTCACCAGTGTTGGGACTAGTTGGGCTTTGATTATCTATTGACCCATGAGGTCAGGGGTTCCTCAGGCTTAAACCTGAGGGATACACAATATTCAGATGTGAAATTTGGCTCATTGCAGCAGAATTCGTAACGAAGGTCAGAACTGAGCATGCGTATGGTCTGAAGAAAAACCCTTTGCTGGTAATTTTGATATGTCTTTTGATATGCCCCACCCACTCACAGTGAGTCCCATAGTCTGTTTTCTATTAAATTCCCTACTAAACATCTCAGGGAGTCCTTGACATAAAAGTGCTACAACTTAAGAATTCCTATTCTAAGATATATTTTAATTAGAAAATAATTAAGAACCACAATCTTTTAAATGATAGTGCACGTAAGCGTGGCTTATGAAAGAGTGGAAGGGGTGCTAATAGAATGGTTCATGTTGAGCTCTATTCTTTCTTTTATTATGTTTTTTAAAAAGATATTTTTATTGCTTTCAGAGAGGAGGGGAGAGGGAGAGAGAGAAACATCAATGATGAGAGAGAATCATGGATCGGCTGCCTCCTGCATGCCCCACACTGGGGATGGAGCCTGCAACCTGGGCATGTGCCCTGACCGGGAATCGAACCATGACTTCCTGGTTCATAGGTGGACACTCAACCACTGAGCCATGCCGCCCGGGCAGAATTGGCATTTATTGAGCACCTTTTATTGTCAAGACATTTTGCTTGAAGCTTGGAGGGAAAAGATGAATGATCTATGGGCTCTTGTACTTAAAGAACGTATTGTATCATGTAGTTCAGAAGCCAACATACAAACAGATAATTACACTATAACATAGTAAGCCCGTTGCTACCTAATTGGTTAGAAATCGCCATTAGGATGGCGTCCTGACGTGTGAAGACTTTACAGGTGAAAACATGCATGGAAGGAAATGTTAGCAGGTGAATCTTCCATCCCATGGCATGAGATGAGCGCGCCCTTGGCATTGCGGACGATCCCACGTGACTCAAATACAGGCTGTGTGCAGGGGAGTAGAAAGCGACAAATCCACAGGGATACGTACCCACCAGGTCACCAAAGCCAACATAGCCACGCTGGGCGGGAAGACTCTAAATGGATGAGAGGGGTGTGTGTATTTGGAACACGTGTGTGTGTGTGTGTGTGTGTGTGTGTGTGTGTATGTGTGTGTGTGTAGGAGAATGAAGGGGGCCACAGAAGCATTTCAGGAAGGAGAAAAGTCTATTACTCCTGCATTCTTGGCATATCCCTCATATGAGAGGAGAGAACGCACACCCACTGTACAAGTTTATATGCTTTATAAGGACATTATATTTTATTCTAAACGCACTATCCAGCCACTGAAGGATTATACTTAGGGACCTGGAGTGATAATGATTTATGTCTTGAGAATATTGCTCTGGCAAACGTAGAATTTGGGAGACTTAGGAAGGAACTTCCATAAAAGATAATAGTGATTTTGACCCAGGAGGGAGCGGGGCAAAGGAGATGGAAAGAACTAAACATGTGTTTCTGATTTTTAGGGGCGGTGAGGGTGGTATAAAGTAATTATTTAAATTTTTCTGTGTACTAGGTAATATATAAGTATTTCCTAAAGAATTGTCTCACTCCGGAATTTCCATGGAGTCAGCTCTGTGTAGGTGACTGTAATGTTTTTCTGCTTGAGATGTTTATATTCCTTTACATCAGCTTTGAAAAAAGTGTTCGCATTTGTGATATTTTTCCCAAAGCTAATAAGTTTCACGTATCTTTCTTTCTTCTCATCTTTCCTCCCCTCCCTCCATAATAATACACACGCGTACTGGGTTCCCATGGACATTTCTCAGGATTCTTAGACTTTTCATGCTGTAAATCTCTTGAATCGTCATTAAACTCAGTAGTAATTTTGCCCTGTGGAAGGGAGAGTTAATGAGAAGAAAATGAAGTTGTCAATCACTTAATTTTAAGAGTTGATGCCATTTATTCATTTTCGGAAAAAATAGTGAAGTCGTATTTCCTCATTTTCACTAATCACTTACTTTTCGTACCCAAAAAACAATGAATTAAAGGTGATTAGTTCTCTGACATTTTACTGCCTTGAAAAAAAAAAAACACCCCAAAACAATGAATTAAAGGTGATTAGTTCTCTGACATTTGAGCTAAGATGCCTTTTATTTCTTCTTCTTGTCTGATCGCTGTGGCTAGGACTTCCAGTACTCTGCTGAATAAGATGGTGAAAGTGGACATCCCTGTCTTGTTCCTGTTCTTAAGGGGACCGCTTTTAGTTTTTGCCCAGAGAGGATGATGTTGGCTGTTGGTTTGTTGTATAGGCTTTTATTATGTTGAGGTATGATCCCTCTGTTCCCACTTTACTGAGAGTTTTTATCCAAAAAGGGTGCTGGATTTTGTCGAATGCTTATCCTGCATCTATTGATATGATCACGTGTTTGTTTGTTTTTAAATCTTTCAATTTGTTTATGTGATGCATCACGTGTATTGATTTGCAGATATTGTGCCAGCCTCGCATCCCTGGAATAAACTAGAGAGTAACCCAAAGATTTTCCAAGAAATCAAAAATCCATAGAAAAAAAAGTGTAGTGTTTTACATTGGAGTGTAATGTTCTGTTGCACGAGGTATACAAGATTTGTTTAGAAAAAACAAAAAGAGAAAATAAAACCATTGGTGACTCCCTGGCCCCCGCCATTCAGCATAGATCCTGACTGTGGCGTAGAGAACACCTCCCCTAGAGCCAGGGCTGCAGATTGCTTCTGGGAGTCGTTCCTGCAGACCAAGTGTGGAGGGAGCCCAGTCTCCCTGCTCTTCCAACTGCTCTGTAGACATCTCATCGACTGCCTTGCTCTTCTCTCAGTAGCTACATGGTGGTTTCTGTGTTTTGTTTTGTTTTAAATATATTTTATTGATTTTTTTTCTGTTTTGTTTTTTTTTAAAAATATATTTCATTGATTTTTTTGCAGAGAGGAAGGGAGAGGGACAGAGAGTTAGGAACATCCATCAGCTGCCTCCTGCACACTCCCCACTGGGGATGTGCCCGCAACCAAGGTACATGCCCTTGACTGGAATCGAACCTGGGACCCTTCAGTCCGCAGGCTGACGCTCTATCCACTGAGCCAAACCGGCTAGGGCGTGGTTTCTGTTTCTTAAAAGCCATTCCAGAGTCATGTCCAACGCACGCTGACGTGAGAAACCATTGGGTCTTGTAAAGAAGAGTTTCTGATCTAATCAACCGTCTTTGTTCTTTGTGTCTGTGACGTGGCTTCCTTCAAACTTGACGAGGCAGGTTTATGGATGCCGGTAAAACCTTCTGGAAGCTCACAGAAAAGCAGCGACTCGAAACTGGGCAACATTGATTGATTGATGGAGCGTGGAGACGTAGAAGTTACAGCAGGAATATAACAGTTTTCTAAAAACACCCCCCACCCCCCCCCAGAACCTCATGATCAGGGCTCATTTCTGAGAGTGGTGTGTGACGCCCTTATTTTAATCGGATGGTGATAAGATGATGTTGGCTGTGCCCCCGACATGCCAGTCTGGGGATTGAAACCCCTTTTCCAATGGAAACATCAGAGAGACTTTTGTTCGTCCTCTCCTCTGGCTAGATTTGTCTTTGTGTTTGAGAGCCTCACTCATGCTTTCCACGGTTAGCCCTTTTACACAATATAAAACCTTTTTGGATCAGGAAGGCCTTTAAATTAAACAAAAGCCTACATGGTTGGAATGACTCAGTTGTGCCAACTGCCTTTAACAGATTTTAAGAAAAATATTTGGATTTGACTGTAATGCAATTTTCCAGGAACTCTATCTCATGTTATGCTTTTAATAATGTGACTAAATGACCCTTTAAGTTGGTGAGAGCACAGTGGTTGGTATTTTTTTTTAAAAAAAATTCACATAGTCACCAGTTTTGAAGATGATATAGCCAGGATGATGTTATGCACCAAAATGCACTATAGTTAGGCAAAGAATGGAGTCCAATCTTATAAATTTCCTTATGCAACATATTGATATTTGTCATTGAATAAATATGTCTATAAGAAGTGCGCATATACAAGTCTATACAGACTCTAGAGCTTGACATTTTGTTTTTCTAGTTATCCAACAGGTTTTTCCTTCTGAATATAATGAATAAGGCAACAGCCACCCACAAATAATTGTGCACATTTTATTTTATTTTTTATTTTTTAAAAATATATTTATTGATTTTTTACAGAGAGGAAGGGAGAGAGATAGAGAGAAACATTGATGAGAGCGAAATATCGATCAGCTGCCTCCTGCACACCCCCTGGGGATGTGCCCGCAACCCAGGTACATGCCCTTGACTGGAATGGAACCCGGGACCTTTCAGTCCGCAGGCCAACGCTCTATCCACTGAGCCAAACCGGTTTCGGCAAATTGTGAACATTTTATATCACAGTGAAGAGCTTTAGTCATCTGGGTTGGGATTGGGGGCACTTGGTTTAAGATTTACATGCTGTTATCTGTGACCCACCACTGGAGGCTTAATGTCCAGATTAAGGAAAGTCGTGGTCATTGGCATAGTTGAAAGTACTTATTTTCACACAAGGTTTTAGTGCTTCCTCTGAATTTCAAACACTGGGCACACAGAGGTGACCTCAGGGGATGCAAATTATAATCAGAGATAGGTACATGTCAACAATAAATGCAATAAGATAACATCATTAATAGCTATCATTTTTTGAGAACTTCTTACCCATCAGCTCAGTGCTTAGTGCTCAAGTACCTGGCCTTCATCAGCCCGATTTCTAGTTGAGGAAGTTGGGGTTCAGGTCATCTAAGGACTAGCTCAAGACCACGTAGCTACTAGTAGAACCAGACCTGAATGCAGATCTATTTTATTTGGATCTCTCCTTTTATCTTATATCTTTCACACATGCTCTATAGAAGAGGGACATACAAAGTTCGGGGGTTGGGGGATTGGTGATAGGTGAACCTTGCTGAGAGAGTTGTGTATGGATGGGCAAATCAGAGTTCAACCATTGATCATAAGGGGATAAGAGTATGTGAGGGGGATGACTAGCATGTACAAGGCCTGGGGACATTCCAATAGAGAGGCCATTTCCAGATTAATGAGGAGTTCATATTGACAGGAGAATCCAATTCCCTTTTCTATTCATTCCACAGATAATTGTTGAATGCCTGTTGCCTGCCAGCGAACGTTTTAAGTCCTAGCAGAAAGAGTGGGGGAGTGAGTAAATAAAGAATGATAGGAGTGGAGGGGCCTCATCCGTCCTCTGAGAGCCTGGAATTCTGTGACTCACTGCAGATCTGGACTATCTGTGGTGATTCTATCAGAACTATTTGAAAAGCAAACTCCAGGCATGTCATTCCACAGGGAGACAGTGTAGAGAGACAGAGGGGTTTCTGCTCAGGGTAGAGTTGAAGATTCTAATCATTACAGCAGCTCAATGAGGGAAAAGATGCCTGGAGAGATAGGAATGGCCGTCACTCAAAACTCCGAGATCCGTGACTTCCGGAAGGAGGACAGGAAGTGAGATGAGGTTGCCAGTAAATGACCTGAGAGTTTTTCTGGATCTAAAACTCCTCTTGGTTCCCCTTGTGTGTGAGGAAATCTACTCTAAGTAGAGGGGGGAGAGATAGAAGCCATAGAAAAGATAGCGTTTGCTTGCGTTTCTATTAAGAATACAGTTTATAGGAGCCAAAATGTAATTGAAAATATAATTTCCCCTCATTTTAAAAATATGTTACCCCTTCTTATCGGCTGTATCTTCTGTTGTTTAAACGTTGCTGAGTAAAAATGCAGACCTGCAGACGTGGTCCAATTGAGACGACTTCGTCATGGTTAGTCTGTGGCCCATCTCTGCTTTCCTAACCAATGACCTCCCCCTCTTAAGGCACCAGGCCCATTAGATGACCTTGTGCAGGCTGCTGGTGGGAGGGTGTTCTTACGGCTGCGTAGACCTCCAGGCATGCTACAGCATCGAGAACAAGGGGACAGGCATTACTTCCATTTTCTAATAAAAAGTGTGAAATTGAACAATTGTCACTAACAGTCAGAATATTAATCTTTCTTGACTCAGGTTTCTAAGGTCTGAAAATCAGACCAGGTGAGAAATTGGATTCTTCCTCTCCCTCCCATCCCTCCCCGTATTGTACTTTTCTCATTGTGATGGAAAAAGAATTAATGAAAAACCATCTATAATAATAAAAGCGTAATATGCTAATTAGACCGGATAGCCAAACAACCTTCCAGACCACCTTCTGGACGAAGCTGGGGCTGCGAGGGCCGAGCCCCTTGCACGAATTTCGTGCATCGGGCCTCTAGTATAGGATAAGGCAAGCTCCCTGTGGCAGGCATTTTTTTCAGGCCAGTTCTCTTCTGTTCATGGCAGTAATCATAGTGCCTAGAGAGGTACCTTGAACACAGTAGGTAGTCAGTCCATATCTGTGTCTTAGAGCAGCGGTCGCCAACGGGTGGTCCGTGAGGTCCAAAAGGTTGGCGACTGCTATCTTAGAGGAATAGATTGGGTATCAATTAGAAGCTACTCAAAGGCCTTTGGGACTATTTCTTCATGTGATTTTGCCAGAAAGGATTCACCGAAACGATTAGAAGGGCTGATAACCTGCCTTATTTCCTTTCACTGATGCACCGTTGCCCCTCTTCTATAGGAATGTATATACGTTTAGAAAACTCATCCATTTAGGATACGATTAACTATATCTGATTACCCATCTGTAGACATGAAGGGGCACAGAATTTCCGACTACACGGGGCTGTCCTAAGTGATCCATCCTAAAGGAAGCTGATGGCCAGCACCTTCTCGCCATCGCAAGGCCGTGTTTCTGACAAGTAGCCTCCTGCTTTCAGAAATGTGAACTTGGGAATAAGCCTGTATTAGGAGTTAGTGGATAATAACGACAGTGATGATGATAGGAAACAGCCCATGCCGGGCACGCTATTGGGACACGTTCCATCTCTTCTCTGATTTGATCCTCATAACAGCACTGAGAGGCAGGCCTGGGCCCTCCCTTCTCCTGATGCGACGGAGGCTCAGAGGTTGCGTACCTTGCCCAGGTGACACTCTGTGGAAGTGACCGAACTGGAGTCACAGACTCTTTTTAAAAAAAAAAAAATTTTATTGATTTCAGAGAGGAAGCGAGAGGGAGAGAGAGAGATAGAAACATCAGTGATGAGAGAGAGGCATTGATCGGTTGCCTCCTGCACGCCCCCTACTGGAGATCGAGCCCGCAACCTGGGCATGTGCCCTGGCCGGGAATGGAACCGTGACCTCCTGGTTCATAGATCGATGCTCAACCATTGAGCCACACCAGCTGGGCTGGAGTCACCAACTCTTACGGATGTCTTTTCACAGTCCCCTCACGAAGCCTTGCTTATAGACTCGTCATGTCAGCATTTGGTGTTTCCAACATATGTGTAGGACATATGTCCGTTACGGTGGTTGACAGGACAGTCTGGCTTTATGAGGTTTTGAGGTGGTTTGGACGCTCCATCGACGGCGCCCTAAGCAGCGTGTCTCTCTGATTTGCAGCGTGCGAGGTGGAGGCGGGGAAAGTGTACCAGGTGTCCCCCGAGGAGCACATCCAGCCCTTCAAGGAGAACATGGAGCGGTTCATCATCCAAGGTACACGCTGGGGGGCTTTGGGGGGCGGGGGCTTGCATGTCCTCCCTCGTCAGCACAGAGGAAGGAGGCGTGAAACAAACACACGCTGGTTTCAAAGGGATCGACAGCCCAGAGAAACACACTGTGTTTGACCTTGAGTCATTCAGTGGCGAGAGACTCGCATTTGCTTAGCGTGCTGCTTTGTGAATCAAGTTCATTATTATCTTTGTTCTTTCACGATGAGGAATACAATAGCTATTGGTGAAATAGCTTATATCTTGAAAGACTTTAAAATTGTTATACGCTTTTTAAATTGATTTCAGAGAGGAAGGGAGAGGGAGAGAGAGAGAGAAACATCAATGATGAGAGAGAATCATGGATCGGCTGCCTCCTGCACGCCCCCTACCGGGGATAGAGCCCACAACCCGGGCATGTGCCCTTGACCAGGAATTGAACTGTGACCTCCTGGTCGATGCGCAGCCACTGAGCCATGCTGGCCGGGCTGGTACTTTTTTGATAAGAAAATTAGATGTCCTTCTACTTTTTCGCTAGGGTTATGACCTCATTTCATCTTGGCATTTATTTGGTTTGTCAAAATATTGCATCCAAAAGCCAAGTATATTGATGTTTTTCAGATCTTCAAAACATTATATGCAGTTTTTAAAATAAAGCATGTACAAATTTCTCTGGATATTTAACACCCTTTTCTTTTTTTCAAAGAGCTTAAAAAACCCAATATTATCTCACTGGCTTTTCCTATATTCCTTAGAGTTAAGCAGGGATGAGAAATTTCAGAAGATGTTAAAGAAACAATTTGTTTAAAGAGGAAAAAAATGTGTTAAAAGTCTCGCTGTTTGAAGTCACCGAAACTTACAATTATTTCCATGCGTTCGCTGCTCAAAACCTTTCATCCTTGTAACGTTCCATCTCTTCTGGAGATCAGATTGGTGACATGTCATGCTTGGGGACAGTTGTTGCTGTTCAGGAATTCTCGTAGAGGCCAACATGGCGTGAGGCTGGGGCCGCGTACCGCTTCATCCTCTCTTAGGTTAGGTTTTTATACATTGTTTAAGTGTCATTAATGATGATTTACAGTGAATAAGGTATGCTGGAATTTGATTAAACATTAAGAACAGCTTTTTTTTTTTTTAGATAGGAAAAGACCATGTAGTCATTTAATAAAATCATGATGACCGGAGAACATGAAACATGAAACGGAATATGAAAGGGATTCATAAATCAGAGTGGCTGTCATTTCCAGATTTTCGGGTCCTCATGACTTGGAGTGGAAAGTCTACTCCCTGATTCCCAAATAGTCCTTTGACTGGAATCATAGTCCCGTAGTTACATATTAGAGGACCCTGTACGCTCGCTCCACTCTTAGCGGTGAATAAAAATGAGTCTTGCTTTTTCCATTCAGTGTGGTTTTAGCATCAAGAACATGTCATTTGAGAAAACTATGTAGGTACAAGTATGGAATTTTGTTGTTGTTTGTGGGAAGAAAGGAGCCCTAATGCTATGATTCATTAAAAAAAAGAAAAGAAAAAAAAAGAAGTCAAACCATTTGCTGGATTTCACATCTACAATGTTGGCGAGTGTCACCCATATAGTTGTTCACATTATTTATGGTTTATTATCTAATCTTTGCCATCTGTATTTTGGAGAACTGGCACTGAAATCTGTATAACTATATCTTAGTCATCTTTTGCATGAATAGCAAAGTTACATTTTTTAAAAGATATATTTTATTAATTTTTTACAGAGAGGAAGGGAGAGGGATAGAGAGTTAGAAACATCGATGAGAGAGAAACATCGATCAGCTGCCTCCTGCACACCTCCTACTGGGGATGTGCTTGCAACCAAGGTACATGCCCTTGACCGGAATGGAACCTGGGACCCTTCAGTCTGCAGGCCGACGCTCTATCCACTGAGCCACACCGGTTAGGGCACAAAGTTACATTTTGAAACCCAGATGGAATCTCTCGATGGAGGATTGGGCCTCATACAATAATGTGATTACTGAGTGGGTGTGGTCACTTGGGAATTCTGGGGGAGAATGACATCATCAGGATGGTCAGAGATGCCCCCATAGGTGTTAGTATTTTGAGAAGAGAGGTCAGAGGAAAACCAAGAGAGGCTGTTGTAACGGAAGCCAGAGCTTGGAAGAGTTTCAGAGAGGAGCCTGCGAGGTGGAGGCCGAGAGGAGGGAGTCGTTAGAGTGGGATCTGTTCATGGATGGGACATTTTGGGGGAGGGGGGTTGGCATGGGCAAACATCAATTTCCTGAGCTTTCACCATTTAAGGAAAGTGAGGAAGGTCAAGGGTACCGCTCTGCAACATTTTGGGAAGTCCTTGTGCGCCAACTACAACTGATGCCTAAGTGTTCCATTTAAGTGTTTAATCCAAGCCACTATACCTTAGCTATCTCCAGTTTACGCCGACATACGCGATTTTATGTTTGCACATGTGTCACTCTTACGTCCATGTTTGTCTCTCCTGCCCCCTTCCTCTCTCTTTCAAAGTCAATTAAACATCTTAAAAAATTACATCTGTTACAAAATTCAGGTATATAATGGGATGTAAGTCTTTCTTAGTATCGCTCTCCTCTGTCTTAACCACGTTTATATTTCATTTCTATCCTTCCAGAGATAATCTAGGCATAGAAGCCGATTAATATGTACATGTAAATTTGTATCTATATATATTTTGCTAGTGAATACATCCTCTACGTGTTGATTTTCCCCCTTTTACATTTTTATTAGGAAATATTTTATATTTATGTACATTTTATATTTTTAAACATATCACATATTTTATAAAATGTAAAAGAATATATATGAAATTGTTGTATATGTATACAACATACAATTTTGTATGTTTGATATTCGTTTTATGTATGACACAAAAGTAAATATATTTTATTATTCCTTGTACTCTCATTGTTTGCTGTAACTATATTCTATCAAGTTGCCACAAACATTGAATCAGTGAATACTGAACCATTGCTCCTCGTTGCAAACACAGGGTTAGGTTTCTTCAAGCCTCTGGCCATGTTTTGGTCTCGTTTTCATCATTTGATCAACATACTGCCTTATGTGTGTTCATGCTTGAAGATATGATATGTACTTATGATATAACATGTACTTGTTTAGTACATATTGTTGATTCACTAACATTGAACTCACCGCTAGCATTGCTGTAACACACACCTGCATGGAGCGCATCTAACACGTGGATTTCCTCCGTGAAGCCCGCCCGGCCTTCTTGTTCTCGTGTCCGCTGGACAGCACTGCAGCCACTCGAGCAATGGAAATGACAAAGAAAGCACAAAGATGCTGAAAAGTGTGTCACAATAGACTGTGAAAGTGATTTACAGTTTGGGAGCTGACAGAAGGAGCTAGAACCTCGCCTTGCTCGGCGGCAGCTGGCCAAGTGGGTCCGGCCACTCAGATTTTCCACCGCACAGGCCCGTGGTGACCACAAAAGCTCTAGAAGGATGGATTTTGGAATTAAAATGAATTTTAGTGAGTGGACATGTTCAAAAATGTGGAATCCATGGGTAATGAGGATCAAATGTCCACTTGAAAGGCATACATGTTATAGATAGCATAAAGGTCATATATATATGCATATATTTAACCTAAATGAGATCTAAAGAATTATAATGAAGTGAATAGTCACGTACACCCCACTCAAGGAGCAGACCTTGATCAGTATGTCCAATAATCCAAGCCACTATACCTTAGCTATCTCCAGTTTACGCCGACATACGCGATTTTATGTTTGCACATGTGTCACTCTTACGTCCATGTTTGTCTCTCCTGCCCCCTTCCTCTCTCTTTCAAAGTCAATTAAACATCTTAAAAAATTACATCTGTTACAAAATTCAGGTATATAATGGGATGTAAGTCTTTCTTAGTATCGCTCTCCTCTGTCTTAACCACGTTTATATTTCATTTCTATCCTTCCAGAGATAATCTAGGCATAGAAGCCGATTAATATGTACATGTAAATTTGTATCTATATATATTTTGCTAGTGAATACATCCTCTACATGCTGATTTTCCCCCTTTTACATTTTTATTAGGAAATATTTTATATTTATGTACATTTTATATTTTTAAACATATCACATATTTTATAAAATGTAAAAGAATATATATGAAATTGTTGTATATGTATACAACATACAATTTTGTATGTTTGATATTCGTTTTATGTATGACACAAAAGTAAATATATTTTATTATTCCTTGTACTCTCATTGTTTGCTGTAACTATATTCTATCAAGTTGCCACAAACATTGAATCAGTGAATACTGAACCATTGCTCCTCGTTACAAACACAGGGTTAGGTTTCTTCAAGCCTCTGGCCATGTTTTGGTCTTGTTTTCATCATTTGATCAACATACTACCGTATGTGTGTTCATGTTTGAAGATATGATATGTACTTATGATATAACATGTACTTGTTTAGTACATATTGTTGATTCACTAACATTGAACTCACCGCCGGCATTGCTGTAACACACACCTTCATGGACCGCATCTAACACGTGGATTTCCTCCGTGAAGCCCGCCCGGCCTTCTTGTTCTCGTGTCCGCTGGACAGCCCTGCAGCCACTCGAGCGATGGAAATGACAAAAAAAGCACAAAGATGCTGAAAAGTGTGTCACAATAGACTGTGAAAGTGATTTACAGTTTGGGAGCTGACAGAAGGAGCTAGAACCTCGCCTTGCTCGGCGGCAGCTGGCCAAGTGTGGGTCCGGCCACTCAGATTTTCCACCGCACAGGCCCGTGGTGACCACAAAAGCTCTAGAAGGATGGATTTTGGAATTAAAATGAATTTTAGTGAGTGGACATGTTCAAAAATGTGGAATCCATGGGTAATGAGGATCAAATGTCCACTTGAAAGGCATACATGTTATAGATAGCATAAAGGTCATATATATATGCATATATTTAACCTAAATGAGATCTAAAGAATTATAATGAAGTGAATAGTCACGTACACCCCACTCAAGGAGCAGACCTTGATCAGTATGTCCAACTCTTTCATGTATCCTTCCCAACCTTGTGCCTGCATTCTGTCAGACATGGCCACTAATGTGAATGTCAAATGTATCATTTGCATACTTAAAAAAGAATTATTTCACCCATTCATCCTTTGACAACCATCAGCTTGTCCTCTAGATCTGTGGATCTGCTTCTGTTTTGTTTATTCATTTGTTTTGTTTTGTTTTCGATTCTACATATAAGGGAAGACATGGTGTTTGTCTTCGTCTGACTTATTTCACTTAGCACAATATACTGTAGGTCCATCATGTTGTTACAAATGGCAAGATTTCATTCTTTTTTACTGCTGCGTAATATTCCAATGTATATGTCTATATTCATATATATATGTGTAGATATATGGCATTCTGACATATGTATTCCTATCATTTTTATCCATTTATTTATTGATGGACACCTAGGTTGTTTCCATATCTTGGCTGTTGTAAATAATGCTGCATTGAACATTGGGGTGCCTAAATCTTTCCAAATTAGTGTTTTTGCTTTCTTCCAGTAAGTACCCAAACTGAAATTTCTGGGTTGTATGGCAGCTCTATTTTTAATTTTTTGAGGAAACTCCATACTGTTTCCCATCGTGGCTGCACCAATTTACAAGCCCACCAATGGCGTAGGAGGGTTCCCTTTTCTTCACATCCTCACCAGCACTTGGTATTTGTTGATTTTTTGATGCTAGTCATTCTGGCAGGTGAAAGGTAACTTCTTGTTGTGGTTTTGATTTGCACTTCTCTGATGATTAGTGATGTTGAGCATCTTTTCATATGTTTTTGAACATCTGTACGTCCTCTGGGGAAATGTTTTTTAGGTCCTCTGCTTTTTATTGGTTTTAGAGAAAGAAAGGGAGAGAGGGAGGGAGGGAAGGAAGGAAGAAGGGAGAGAGAAAGAGGGAGAGAGAGAGAGAGATTGTTGAGAGAGAAACATTGATCAGTTGCCTCCTATACACACCCTGACGGGGAATCGAACCCGAAACCTTTTGGTGTACGGGATGATGCTCCTACCAACTGAGCCACACCGGCTAGGACTCTGTCCATTTGATGGAAAATTGTATGAGTTCCTTAGATATTTTGGATATTTACCCCTTGTCAGATATATTATTTGTGAATATCGTTTTCATTCAGTGGTTTGTCTTTTTGTTTTGTTGATGGTTTCTTTTCTTGTCTTTGTCTGATTTTGGTATCGGGGGTGATATTGACTTCATAGAATTAGTTCAGAAGCAATTCTTCCTCTTGGATTTTTTGGAAATCATTTAAGAACTATACTAGTAGATATTGATTCTTCTTTAAATGTTTGGTAGAATTCACTTGTCAAACTGTCTGGTTTTATTGGGAGTTTTTTTAAATTACTGTCTCAATTTCTTTGTTAGTAATTTCTATTTCTTTCTGGTTCAGTTTTGGAATGTTGTTGAGTTTGTTGGCATATAACTGTTCATCGCATTCTTTAATGATTCCTTGTATTTCTGTGGTGTCAGTTGTAACGTCTCTTCTTTCATTTATGATTTTATTTATTTGGGCTCTCTTTTCTTCTTGATGAGTTTGGCTAAAGGTTTGTCAATTTTGTTTATCTTTTCAAAGGACCAGCTCCTATTTTCATTGATCTTTTTAAAATTTCTATTTTATTTCTTTTCTCTCTGATCTTTATACTTTCTCTTTATAGGTTTGCCAAAAATATAAATTGTAAACATTTTATTAGTTTTGCAAGTTTATGAACTTTGTATAAGTGGAATTGTAACTGTACTCTTCTATGACTTGCTTTTATCTCCATTGAACATTGTTCTTGATATTCTTTCATGTTTGTGCACATGCCTGTATTTTGTTAATATTGATTTCATTGTAGGTATATACTGCACCACAATTTATTTCTCCTGTTTTTCCTTTTTTAGCTAAAAGGAAAAATGCTTTAGTCCTGGGGTACACGCATATTCTCTTGTTTAGTGCTAACCTAGGAGAACAAAGATTTGCTGGGTTATAAGGTTTATGAACCTTTTGCCTCTAAGGTAAAGCCAAATTACTTAATAGTGATTAATTCCAATCCACAGTTATACCAATAGAATTTCAGTGTGTCAGATCCTTGTAAGCATTTGGTTCTTAGATTGGCTATATCTGTTATTTAAAATGGTATTCCATTGTGGGTTTCATATGCATTTTTCTGATTATTGATTAGAACTGGTGGATTTTCATATGTCTAAAGTCGTTTCCTGTTCTTTGGACCACCTGTTGAGTCTTTTGACTGTTTTCTGTTGCTTTGCCTTTTACTTACTGAATAATTAGGAGTTCTTTAAATTGTTACAAACACTTCTCTCTCTCTCTTTGGACCTTGTCTTTTGATCTTTCTTACAGTGGCAATTGATAAGCAGAAGTTCTGTATTTCCAAACAGCAAATTTTATCAGACTTTTTCTTAATGGTATTAATGTTTGCCTTATTGAGTAAATCTTTTCCTGCTGTGTGTTTCTGAAGACAGTGCCCTATATTTTCCTGTAAAAATGTCTCGGTTTTGCTTTTGCACTTAATTCTTCAATCTATCTGATTTTTATGTATGTACATATTTGATGTCTATGTACAGTCTGCAAAAACAACTTTTTTCAAACGGATAATATTGTTTTAGTTGTTTAGTACCATGTGTTGTTAAAGAATTAACAATATACCAAAGGTGTATGAATTAACAATATATGTACATGTTTAACTCTAACCTTACTTATTGATGCCATACGCCATTCTTTGCCAATGTTTTAGTGTCCACTTGTTTTTTATAACCAGTACCATCTTCTTTGCTCACCATTCCTTTACCAGTATGTTATGCCTTCCTTCTGAGATGGTTTTTCTTCTTTCTGAAGTTCACTCTTCAGAAGTTCCCTGGTGTGAATCTGTGGAAAAACCCTCTTTTTTTTTTTTCCTTGTCTGTGTGGAAATCTCCATCAGTCCTGTTTGGGGAGATAGGTTTGCTGATGATAAAATTCTGGGTTGCAAGTCCATTCCTTCCCGCATCCGGGATGCCGTGGACTCTTTCTTACCTCCCTTCACTGCCTGGGCAGCTCTGCTCCGCTTCCATTTTCGTTTCTAAACTAAATTTATTTGCAGGCTGTTTCTGTTTTTTTATTTTTTCCTTCTATTTCTATTTCTATTATTTGTTTGGGCTCAACATCAGAGGACACTGCCAACCGAGAACTGTTTTAAAATGAGTCAGGGTCCCCCTCATTGTGGATGGAGGCTCAGGGCAGTGTGATGGCCCACCCAGGGCCACGGCGGAGAAGGACACATTCCTCAGTGCCTCCTCTCGTGGGGGCGTGGGGGTGGCTTTCTGTTTTCTCTACCCCGAGGGCGTGTCTCTTCCAGGCGCTGTGGAGGACTCTAGGCCTGTTCCCCTCTTCCTGCGTGGCCTGTCCAAGGACAGTCTTGGGTTGCTGGGTGGAAGGGTGCCCCCAAGGCAGTGCTAACACCTTTTGAAGTCTTGCTCCTGATTGTTTTGACTGGGTCAGAGGATTTCCTTTATTTTCCAGCCAGCTCAGCCATGCATTAAATTTTATTTTAATCCAATACCTTTATGCGCTTTGTTGTAAAACTTTTTGATGTCGAGTTCCTAGTATGGTTGCAAATAGAGGCCTCTCTTGGATATTATTCTTTTTTTCAGTTAAAATAGCTTCAAGATCATTTCGTATCAGTACGTTCTTCTTAATGGTTTCGTAGTATTCCATTGGAAAAAAGCAGGAAAATGAACTTATTTCTTTGCTCATAAATCTTCTTTCCTACAACATTGCTTTGAAGACAAAAAGATTGAGAGAATAAATGTGTACATTTCTCATAGTACACGCTTGTACAAGACATACATTCCTTAATGTTGAACTTCAGGATCAAAAGCAATATCGGCCTTATTCTTGATGCCTCTTTTTAAAAAATGTATCTTTATTGTTGGAAGTATTGCAGATGTCCCTTTTCCCCCTCATTGACCCCTTCTAGCCTGCACGCACCCCTGCCCCAGGCCTACACCAGTCTATTGTCTGCGCCCATGGGTTTTGCATATTAAGTTCTTCAGTTAATCTCTTCCCCCCCCCCCCCCCCCCCCCCCCCCCCCCGATTTAAAGTTCTTCAGTTAATCTCTTCCCACCCACCCACCCACGCCCTCCCTCTGAGATTCAAAAGTCTGTTCCCTGCTTCTGTGCCTCTGGCTCTCTTTTGTTTATCAGCCGATCCATGATTCCCTCTCATCATTGACCCTTCCAGGAATCAACCTTTATTTATTTGATTACTTTTTGTTTCCATCTGTTTATTTATTTTAAGGCTAGGGCATACGATTACCTTTCAGGCCTAATTCTACAGGAGACCTTTGGCATGGACAACCCAATGCCCCCGAATAGGCAACTGGTTAAAAATAGTGTTTTCGTGATTCTGTTTATGCACTTTGGCATGTAGTGCGTCTTCTCTGACAGCGGTAATACGTCCCCGCCCCCAAACCTCTGCCCCCACAAATATTTTCTGTTGGTTGCTGTCCTACTAAGTTACTATTTTGATGCAGCGATTAGCGTCTGCAGTCGCTTGTCTGGCTCCGGCCTCTTTTGCAATGTTAAATATTTCTGCTGAACTTGGTTCAAAGGACTGTGAGTAAGCAGAGGCCCCAACGGACGGGCGCCCTTGCATGAGGGAGGACCACATATTCCCAGGTAATTGGAGACAGAGTTGATTTTGACTAATATCAGATGGAAGGCAACTCAAGAAACCCTTTCATCTGCTCGTCGGAGCCCTAAATCTTTTTATTTAAAGTGTTAACTAGTTTTTGTTTATAATTATCTATGAGTGTGCATTTCGGTTGCTTTTAAGTGCAGCCAGTATGGGTTATTTTTTTAGACAAAGGCAACGCCTTTCTTCTGAGTCATTGAAAGTTGTCATTCGATTGCAGATTTATTGCTTCGGCTTTTGAGGGTTTTGGCGCACGGCTTCTTTGGACAGTGAACTTGAAATCAAATGAATTTTAAGTTTTTTATACATGTCCAGGCAGGGAATGAATATCCGAATTTCTTTTGCCATCTTTCTTCCTTCTTTCCTTCCTTCCTTTCCTTTTCTAAATCTATTTTTATTGATTTCAGAGAGGAAGGGAGAGGGAGAGAGAGAGAGAAACATCAATGATGAGAGAGAATCATTGATCGGCTGCCTCCTGCACGCCCCCTACTGGGGATCGAGCCCACAACCCGGCCATGTGCCCTGACTGGGAGTTGAACCATGACCTCCTGGTTCCTAGGTCGACAACCTCTGAGCTATGTGGTGCTTGGTTTTCCCTTGAACCAACTGTATGTGCTTCTAGAATTGCTCCTGGAAGCAAAGCATTTGAATGCAAAGCAGCCCAGAGCAGAGCCTATAAGACAGTACATTCCTGTGGGAGAGTCTTTTCAAAGTAAAATGATGGAACATTTATTCTGTTGTTCAGAATGGCTAATGACTGCCCCATAAGTGTATGTAAACAGTCTAAAGTACAAAAAGGGAAAAGGTGGGGGGTGGGGGACCCCTCAGCTGCCGGCTCAACCGGTCCCTTTTAAATTCTTAGAATCCTGACCGAGAGTGGCAGCAGGACATTCGATTGCGGCTCTGCAGATACTGAGCAGACTTCGAGCAAACACTGTCTTGAGGTTGTAAAACATGAACCAGCCCAAGCTGGACTGTTGTGCGTAAGGCAGCGATAGAGACGCTTTGACAATTCCCGAGTGACATGGGCTGGATTTTGTGCGCAGCTCCAATTCTTTGTAATTAACTTGCCCTGTTCCACTTTGGCTTCTAGTTTCTCCAAATGGCCAGGACTGTGACCCAGAGGGCATGCTTACAAACCAGGGAACTTGTATGCGTATGTGCATAACCCAGGGACACAGACAGTGGGGTGGTGAAGCCTGGGGTGGGGGTGGGG
>NW_005353435.1:1284436-1284875 GCF_000412655.1 Myotis brandtii
TACTAGTCCAGGCTATTATTATTATTATTATTATTATTATTATTATTATTATTAAACGTTTTGTTCTATAGCTCAACTGATTTTCAAAATGTGTCACAAACCATTAGTGAAGCATGAAATCAATGTAGGGGGTCACAATTAACATTTTAAAATCGAATAGAATAGACTACAAATATTACAGGAAACAGTATTTCTAACACTTTCATGTCAAAAATCTTTATGTGTATGTGTGTGTGTATAGAAGCACTAGGTAAATTCCTAGAATGCTACTGATCAAAAAGGCAAAAGTCACTGCCATGCTTAACTTTATGCGATGGAGTTCAATGTTATTTTAAACTAGAGGCCCAGTGCATGAAATTTGTGCACAGGTAGGGTTCCTAGGCCTCACTGGCGATCAGGTTCGATCTGTAGGGTGACCAGTGGGGTGATCAGGGGCCCC